>NW_006263735.1:26954-32778 GCF_000469605.1 Apis dorsata | reverse complement strand
CCACGCACCTTCCCGACTGAATTCCAGCCGATCGCCGCGCAGCTGCATGTGCATCGGCTCGCGCGCGCAAGAAATCCAGAAAAGTTACTCTCGTCCTCGTTAAAACCGACCACTCGTTGCATCGTTGTTTGTTGCTTCCGTTTTGTTCGCCCTCTCCTCTCTGACCAAACCTCCTTTGGCCACCTCCTATCGTCCATCTCGCTTTCACCGATCCTCTTCAGTGTCATTCCTTCCCCCTTCGCGTGCACGAATCTGTAGACCCTTTGTTTGTTAATGTAACCGCGCTTCTTCTTCTTCTTCTTCTTCGTCCTGCTCCTGTACCGCGACAACCACCCTGTCGTTGGCCCCCTTTTATTCCTCGATGATGCTCGAGCTCGTTCTGCCTCGTGTGTGGCGATTTTTCTGAGCGAGGAAAGATTGAGGAGGATATGTTGGTCCTTTTTGGGTAAGCGGCTTTTGCGTGGATGCGATTTCATTATTCGCGAATGATCGAGAAAATGATGGAAGAGAAAGGAACTCGTCTTTGGATGAAGATTCATAGGTTCGTTGATATTTGAGGAATAAAATAAGGAATAATTATATAAAATAAATGAAATCAGATTAACCGCATAATTGCGTAGTCGAGATTTCGTTGGTTGTTTTATGGCAATGAGGCCTGGTGGTTCGACTTGATCGATGCGATGTCGACGAAGAATCGAAGGTGGCTGTCGCATCTCTTGGTGGCATGAATGGAAGACACTTGAGAGAATGTCCTATACGATGATACGGTGCTTCATCTTCACTATTTAAACGTCTGCTTAATCGATTCTTCTTCTAAGACATTGAAAAAATCGGTGCTCGATTGTCACGTTTCTATCTTAACATATATTGGATATTTACATCGATTAATTTGCACTCGAACGATAAATTATGAATTTTTGTGTGTGTGTGTGTGTTTTCGAAGAACGAAGAATAACACAACATTGTTAAACGAGGAAGAATTCGTCATTTTTACGAGCCAATTTTTATGAGAAACAATATGTTTTAAGTATAATATACTTTATGCTGTTGATGCTGTTGAAGTCGTTGTCTTTATGACGCTTTATGGTTTGCGAGAAATGGCTAACAGTAAAAGTTAACATTCATTCGCAGTGATCTCTATTACTCTATTATATAGTCTATAGTTGTTCACAATTCGATCGTTTTTCGTGGTACATCTTCAATTATGCTGTTCAATAACGAGACACGATTAACTCGTTTCATTCTTATTACATCTTCATCTTTTCAAACGATGAAAGCTAATTTTCCACCAAAGAAACACTTGTAAAAAATTGTACTGTTGAATTAAAGAAGAGCCTCGGTGACAATCTTCAGTGTCTACATCTTTAAAAGAAGAGGAATTCCAACATTGAATTTACAAAATATATAACTTCGTCAATTTTGAAGATCTTTCTTTATCCTAAGACATCCTTTTCTGCGTGTTTAATTTCCTTCGTATCCAATATCAAGTGTCTAAAATTTAATAAAATTAATAAACCACGATATCAAAGATATCACGTTCGAACGTTGATGTTGCAGAGAAGCAGCGACCAATTATGATCTCAGAGGCACCGTTCGTCGAGTGACATTCGGAAAGTACTGGTTCCAGTTACTTCTAACAACAATGTCTACACGAGAGTGCACAGGTCAAGACACTGTACCGTTGGACCACCTCGTCGTGGCAGACCACGAAAGTGTATCGTTGCCAGGAGGGAAGACAGGCCTGCCCCAGTGGCGGAGTTTAACGTTTCATACACGAACCATAGAAATCACGATCTTTAAGGCTCTTTACGTGCAACATACGTCCGCGTTAAAGCGTATCCCCGTGACTAGGTGGTCTCTGTGTCTCTTCGATCCTTAAGCCGGAGTCGAACACACGCCACAAAAGCTTCACGATCGCGCGGTGTCGTTCTTCCATTATGAAATCGGATGTCCCTCCATTTCATATTTTACGATTTCACGGAAGATCTCGAACGAGGGTTCCACCTCTTCACAACCAAGTTTACGATCATTGTACTTCCTTCGTGGATAATTTTTCTTTTTTTTTTCCCAGTGGACAGGTGATCAAAGGTGTATTAAAGATGGGTCTCCGCGCGCGTCACGGTTTCTGGGGGGGATAATTTTATCGCATTTGCATGAAGCGGCTCGAAATAAGGCTAAGGAAACGGAAAAGGAAAGTCGATTGCATAGTAATGGGCAGAGTCAATGAACACACCATCTCGTTGACAGTCATATTAGAAAACGAGCTTATTTGACTTTCTAACGCGGTGCATAAATTTCATAAGGTCTTACTCATTGTTTGTAACGGGAATCGAAAGTTCATTGCATCGAGATAAACCGAGGAGACAATGCGCGCTTTTCGTTCCACGTACAGACGAATGGACGATTAACATTATAATTTGGGCCGATTTATATTCATCCGTATAGATTTGCAATTTGTCCAACGTATGATAATTTCTTGCGAGTTGTTTCTCTTTTTTCCTAAGTAAGCAATTTATGAGACGTTTTTTCGTTCGCAGGGATTACTTTTACAATTTTTTAAGAATCACGAGCAATTGAAAACGGGTTGACAAAATGGATGAAATGGAATTAGCCTCTGTGATTCCATAGCGTAGAGTAAGAGAACGTGTAACAGAGAACTAGAAACGTTTGGTTCGGCGATGGTAGTTAATCTTAATAAGATTCTCCAAAAGCAGAGAGACCATAAATTTTCTGGAAAAGATAGATGAGTATCTCGCGGAGTCGTAGGCGGCCCGCTTATCGCGGCTGCTTCATGAAGATGCAATGACGCATTAATGCAACGACACGCTTTGCATCAGCGATCATTTCCTCGCAATACTGCCGAAGGAGGCGTTGGGCGTTCCCGATCACGGTGGCTGTCGAGCGGACACCGACCACCGCTTCCACCTCCGAACCAGACAGCGTTGCATTCCACTATGCAAAAGCAATTATTTAACGCTCTTTGTGTGGCAAATACGAAATTGAGTTTATTCGATGCTCGATTGCGCGTATATTTTATGAAACTCGCTTTTTTAATATACTTCCTCTTTCCACGTTTTGTTTACTCGTTCATGGGGATTTAAGAATAAAAGTTTTAAGATTAAATTATTTGAAGTGATTATTGAAAAGAGCAGTGAAAGCTTCACCTTTGGATATTTTCGTGGATGTTGTCTGATAATAAATATGTTTTTGTTATTTAAATTAAAATTTAAATGAGATAAAATACATATACTTTTTGTAATTTTAATACATTTGGAATAATTTTAGGATGCCAACACAAAAATAATCAAGATACAGCAGTACTCAGCAACACTCGATTAAATTTGAAGTTTTCCCTTTTCACGTTATTTGAATTTTTAATATTTTTTTTATAAAATAATATGATTTTGTAAAACAATAGAATTTTTCATCAATAGAAATATAAGTTTTTTAAAAAAAATCAATTAGAAACTTTGTTGTCGTCGAGTATACTCATCATCGTTTAAAATTAATTATATTTTCTAAATAAAATAAAATAAAAGAACTTAAATAAAAGAATATAGAATTCAAATCTTATTTTCTTTTCTAAGTTATTTAAAAATTTTATATAAAATGGCAAACGTATAAGATTTCATTTCTATAAAATATTAAGTTTAACGTAAAAAAGTTTTCCTTCTTTATAATTAAATTCAAGCTTATTTGAAATTAAACGAACAAAATACAATACAATTACCGTAGAAAAATTAAAAGATTTAAGAGTTTCGACATACTTGAAACTAGTTGAAAGAAAAAAATGTAACGCGTAACTATGATTAAAAAACATGACGCATACATAGAATTAATAATATTAACACCTTAGTCATTATTTCATGGGATGAGTCATGGTGTCGTGCTCATGGAAAGTAATATATATTTGCAATGAATCCACAATATGAAAGACTGAATAAACAATACTCTTTGTCGAGAAACCGTGCCGATCTGTCATACTGAACTTTGAATTTAAGAAACGTTCGAGTAACTCGCCAAGTATAATTTATGTCCAGGGCAACAACCTATACTTTATAACTCGCGTAAATCATACGTGTATTCGCTAAACGTGATTCAATGGCTAATTTGATTTAAGTAAACACTTTGACTCACTTCGAAATTAAATTTATCGAGGTTGGCAACCTTTCACCAGAAAGGTGAGAAATTTTTCAATAGATAGATATATAAATGAAAAAAATTTTTCAATTTTTAAAAAATAATTATCTAAAAATTATATAAAAATGGACCACAACACTGAAACTTCTTCGTTTGAAACATTCCTTATCTAATTTCTAAGTTTCGAAAATAGCGTGTTAAAAAAAAATATATAAAATTAATTAACATTTCAACATTTGATTTCGTCCTTTTCGAAATTGTCAGAAATATACGCACGATTTCCACTACGTACCTATCCATGACGGTTCCCGTATCGCATTATCGCGTTGGTGGACCGAATTAGACCCGCTTCCTAGAAAAGGCAGCCATCAAGAAAAGTCGTGGGAAGGTTTAACGTTCCGCAGTTGTAGTACCGTGACGAATCGCACAAAATGTTCGCGGTGAAATTGGTTTCAGGGCTCGCTCGCTCACCTCTTCTTCCTTGCTCTTCTTTTAAAACTCGACCCCTTTGGTCTCTCGCTCTCGTTGTCCTTCTGTTTCCTCGCTCTCCCCATTTCTCCTCGTTTCTTTGCCCTCCTTCCGTCACGCGTGTCCCTCGACCTTGTTTCGCTTCTATCTTTGAGCCGCTCGGCCTCTGACGTCGCGACGTATCGTCATCAAAGTGCTATGCGTTTTTCTAGCCGAATATATACGAGTCTCGTTTCGTTTTTCTCTCGTTTTGGAAGTTATGGAGGGTTGAAGGACGAGGCGAGGAATTTACAGACGCATAAATTGTAATTCACGCGCAATGTGCTGCGGGAAATCTCGACTCGAGCGTTTGGAGACTAAAGAAACTTTGTTATTTAATATAAACTGGATCGTTTATATCCGTAAATTGAATTTTCTTTGCTTTTCAAAAATCTGAAAAGAATTTTCTAAAAAATTTATCGATGTTCCTATTAACTCTTTAAGTTAATCCACGAAATTTAATGAACTGATCCAAAAAATGTTTATTTTTCTTTTTTTATTAAATTTAAAATAAAAAAAGAAAGAAGTAGAAATATAAAACGGCATATAAAATATTTATTAAATTTACCATTCACAGACGAACATGAAATTTCATTTGACACATTACAATTGAAATAATCGAATAATCAAATCACGTAGAGAGCCTCACAAAGAAGAAAAAAACTAAAATCTCTTTTTCTTTTAACTTCCACCAATCCAATTCTCCATAACCATACTTCATTTTCACTCCTAAATCCGAACCAACTAAACCATAAGTCGAAAGAATCCATAAAGCTTTCGACTCTTTCATCCGAAATGTATTCAATTCGAATGTTAAGTCGATTTTCAAAAAGAAAAGTCTCTCCTCCTAAATTTCTAATTTCGAAGGATGGATTATCGAATAGTCCTCTCGAAAAAAGAATCTTCGAGATACGATTTGACTCGTGGACGGAGGGAATTTTCAGAAATGAGAAAGGTGTCGACAAGCCGGCTCGTTCATTATATCTTCACCGGGGTTAATGCACCGTCCACAATCACGAGATGCACGCACCTACGTGACCGGCTTCCACAAGCGTTGACACATCCTGTCGCGAGCCACACCTGCGATACGATGGATACGATACGCTTGTGCTGGTTACGATAAAATTGCAGGAAACGATCGGAGGCAGGAAGAAAATATTTGCCTCGTGCCGTTCTG
>NW_006263735.1:20790-26742 GCF_000469605.1 Apis dorsata | reverse complement strand
TATTTGCCTCGTGCCGTTCTGCGTATTTTTTTTTTTTTTTAGATCGTTGTTATCCTCTTTGGAGGAATATATCGTAGCAAGGATTCGTTTCTATAGATTCTTATTTAATTTGTCACGTGAAATAGCAAAGAATAATCATGTCTTTTTCCATGTTGTAGATTTATTATTTATACAATAAAAATCGAATTTATGTTTAAATTGGAAATCTGAAAATCCGGAGATTTTTATATTATATATCTTATATTAACTTTTTATTTTGGAAGAAAGATTTCCTTCCATAGATGAATCTTTGCTCGAATAATCAAACACGAAGTTTGTTTTCTTCGAAGTGGAAGATAGAAAGGCGTGAAAAAAAATTGTACAAATTGTTGACCATCATTATTATACGATCCTTCTGTACAAATATTTCAATATTTATAGAATCTCGAGATATTACAGCCTGTTCCTCGCATGCATATTGTCAACAATATAGCGCGCCATTAAATAAAGCACGACAAACATCGTAAGAAAGGTAGAATCACGAAAGCGGGATTATATAATATACATGTAAAGCAAGATCAAGTTTGCAGATCTCGTCTCGGGGTATCGATAAAGAGGGACTGACGATGGAATTTAACGAGATCCGCGCGTGACAAAAACCAGTCAGCGATCTCGACCTGGCGGTGGAAAACCTGGTGAAACGAGAGCTGAATGATGTAGAAGGCACGACAATGGCGCTGTTGAATGGGCTCATGAATGATCGAAAGAATGAAGAAGTGCCACCCGTTAGCAGGTAATAAACAGCCTTCCTACCACCGATCATTCCAAACGATGCATTTTCCAACGTTTATACACGTTGTAGAAGAACACAAAACAGTACTCTTAACTCGCGTATCTTCACGTTGAAAATGTAACAAAACGCAGAGAACGTCGCGGATGATCTTTTGAAATAATCGTTTCTTCATTAACTTCACTCTTCGGAAAGAGCAAAGTGGAATTGCTTTAGAGTAATTTAGATTTTTGTTCTCTCATATTCGAACTACATAGCGTTTGTTTTTAATTTTATTCGCACCTTAAGAAAATAACTTTATTTAATAGTAGAAGTACCGATCTGATAATATATCCGAGTTTAATTTTGTTAATCCTCTAGACTTTCAAAAAATCTAGATTAAAAAAAAATTAGAATACTTATCAATATTTCTATTATATCAAACAATTATTCAATCCATTATTTAATCCTTTCGCTAATAAAGATGAGATATCTCGATTTCACGATATTATAAATACGATTTATCTGGAAATATCTCATCATGATATCCTAGATACGATACTATGAACGAGATATCTTGTTACTATGATATGATATCGTCTATGTAATATATTTTGCAGCTTTCGTTACATTTCGATTATGCATTAAGCAACGCTCTCAAGCAAATATGAAAAATATGAAAATTAATTTGCAAAAAGACTACTAAATTAGAGTATCCTTCTCTAATTTACTATTAAATTCCTCAATTAATTAATAATCCAATTATTTACTCCAAATTTTTAAATTTCTTCTTTAAAAAATAATCTTCCGCGCCGTTTTTCGCGCAAAACCATAAAGAAACTGCGACTTACTTTACCGTTATAAAGTTTTATCGAAACGTGTGAAATAAAACGTGTTGGGAAAATACATCGCCGCGTAAAATATATGTCACCGCGTAACACTAAAAATATCCTGCGCCGATATAACGCGAAAGTGATAGCGTCGTCCGACAGAAAGGGCGGGAAATGGACGATAATGGCGGTCACGTCAAGCCATTCATTAGAGGCGGCTTGATGATTTTTTTCGGCATTCGAGCATTGTGCAACCAGGTCGGATGAGATTGACGATACCTCGTCAGCGGTTACCAGTCAGAGACAATGGAACGTCTCTGATGCTCGCCTCCCTTCGATTTCTAAACACCTTCGGAGAACAACGGCACCGTCGTTCACGCCTACACGCGCCATTGTCGTACAGGGGCCCCTCGATGATGACTCGTATGCCGCGGAAACTGCCTCTCTCGATCGAGACCCGCTACTCATCCACGATGTGTCAATACTTCCCTCGGAACTAACCGATGTCGTTCGATACGCGGAATATCGCGATACACGGGAACCACCGATCGTATGATTCAATATAAGACAACGGTTGTGGATCGCTGTGGGTGGTTTCCCGTGGTTCCCCTCTGTGTGAAACCGTTCGAGCCAAGATTTTACAACTTTCTGAACAACGATTTTATTACTCGTTATTTGGATTCGATCACTTCCTTTGAATTGAGGTATTCGTGGTTGAAATTAAACGAGTTTCTTAGTTACAGTTATACGCATGAATATCTGTTTAAATAGGTTTTTGTTTTTTAAATTCACGATTATTGGAGGAAAATTAAAAATTAAAAACGAGAATCATAATATAAATTAAATATTCGTCTAGAAGATAGATATTGTAAAGAAATTCGAAACATTTTAATAATAATAATAATAATAATCGAAGAAAATCATCAAATGAAATTGAAATTTACGCTGACGATGAATACGCATATTCCGTCGATAGTTAGTTAGCGGATTTCTTTTTAGTATATCATTGCGTATATCATCTTCGTGAGAAGGAGAAATCTCATTTGAAACTTTTCAGAATCTTCTAAAACTTTCCAATATTACGTAGGAAAACCATTTCCGTTCCCTATCTCACAGATTTGTCTAAAATTCCCGCTAATAGATTCGAAGAAAATTTTCGCCTCACGCCATCACATTCGCAATACGTTATCATACAACCTCAAAAATTGGAAAGGATATTCTCGCCAATTACCATAATTTATCTACGACGAGACCGAAAACTCCATTACTTTCTTCCACGGCGAATCGTTTTTCTCCCTCTCCGTATATTACATGCGAAAATTACCAATAATCCTTACCAATAAACCCATTCCAACAATATTTCTAACATATCTACACTATGTATCGGAAACCTACCTTCTTCGAATCATCATTTCAAATTCTTTACTTAAATATATACTCTTTGAAAGCGTAAATTTTAAAATTCAAGTCAAATATAAAAATTTATATATATATATATAAATATCTATCGAAATTTATTTATCAAATAAAATTGAAGTTTGTGTTAAACGCGAGACGGAAATAGAATGAAATTTATCTCTTTTTACATTGTCGTCTCTATCTTCACCTTGTTTCATCCAATATAAATTCAAGTGTTAATCTTATGTTTGTTTTGAATTCCAGACTCGATTCTTTGAAATGCGTTTTATGAATATATTAATAATCTGTATGTGTTCCTCCTTTTAATTAATTACGATTTCCTCATTGCACAAACAAAACCGACAAGCGTATTTGGAAATCCTAATGTGAAATTTAGATTTACATGATTCGAGGCTACGATGGTTCATTATTGACGATTGCTTTATACTCATATTCTTATAATTTCCAGTCAAATATCACTTTTAATCGCGGTTACAAATCGTAGCACGGTCCTAAACCGTAAAAGCTATTTCGATATATCTGGCTAAAGATGCGTTGCATATTCGAGCATACCAGTTGTCCGATCCGTGATATCAAGGTCTGGCAAGTCGAAGGGAGATGATCGGCCGTGTTTAGCGTGGCTCGCGCGAAACTGCGTGTATTTGCATAATAAAACAACCTTCGGCCAGGTGATTCATCCTGATGCACTGCCTGGACGACACTCGGGATACAGGGGCCAGCGAACTCTTTACGACTCGTAGCGGAACCTGTCCCGCTAAGATGAGGGCGCATGCGTGAGGCGCGTGTGCCTCCGCCTGATTGGACGAAAGTTCGATCTCTTCGAGATGAATCGATCTCGCTCGACAACCACGTGACACCGTGAGCGGTGAACGATGTTCGGAGAGACATGTTTGTGGTTATCGATAGCGAAGGTGTTCGAGTGAAACGATGATGAGAAGAAGAGGATATATGCACGATGAGAGATATTGATGCGATGGAAGGGTTTGTGAAGGGTCTTGTGAAGGTTTCGTTGCGAACAGAATGGAAGTTTTACTTTTTAATTTTTTAACGCGTTAAGTGGCTATGTCGATCATCGAAGATTGGCGTGAACAAAATTGTTCGCCGCTTAATGGCGTTGATACTTAGAAGCGATAGACCGCGATCATTTTACTTTTAGAAACGAGATATTAATCTACGTGTAATTAATCAATCTTTTATTTAATTAAAATTAAATTCCTTTAAATTAATAACCTTTGTTAATCGCGAAAATATTAAACGCAATGATTGGATTTGTTATAAATATAAAAACAGTGAAAATGTCACTCGTCTACAAAATGTTTTTTATTTCATATCGTACAAAAAGATTTAATTTAGATTTATTTTATAATTTGAATGATCAGATTATGATTTTTCTTTTAGAAAATCAAAGTGAAATAGATTATAAATCAATGTTATTAACATATAGCAACTAATTTTGACGGTTCTTAATTACAAAAAATTTTGTGCATTGGATATTGAAAGACTCTTATCCAAAAGGAAGTTGAAGCAAAAAGTTATTGAAAAAAAAATTGTAAATTGACTGGAACGTTTCATTAATTAACCGCGCAATCGATTTGGACTATTTTTTCGACAGAGAGTAAAAAAAATTTGATTAACAAACGTTCCATCCTATCGAATTTTATCCACTCGTCGCGATAAATTAAATAATCTAGAGAAAAACGAATCGGCGTTATCACATGGATGGCCACGTGCGAAGAAAAAAGCTCGCTCACATACATAAGTAGATGGATCGCGATAACGGATTAACTGGATCCGATTGCGTAAAAACGTAAATCAATGTAAAAGGAATAAATTCGAACCAGTTTAGGAGCAGTCGCTCATATTTTGAATCTATCTTAAACGAGCCTCTTCTACTCTACTATCTTCCACTCCGCTAATATTCTTTAAACAAGAATAACAATCTTAATTCGATCGAACGAAAATCTATATAATAAGATATGAATATCCCCATATGTTTCCTTCGATAACTCATACTACTTATTCGTTAAAACAAAATAACAACACGCAAAATAAACAAACCGCATTATCAACGAGCTTTATGATCCGATATAATAATCTTAGATAACACCATCTGGTGCTCGCGCCTTTATCGCTTCCACATTAAATTTCACACCTCTGAAACGCACTAAATTATGACTTTCGAGCGTGATTCGAAGTGAAAGGTTATCGCATTTATTACGGTCGATCATATTCATTACGATGAAACGATATTTTTGTTATGAACGATGAACAAAAATTACTATAATGTAACGTGAAAGTACGATGCGTGACAAATTACCGTATTCCATAATTTTTCACACTAGCCATACATTTCTCCAATATATTTCCCCGCGTTATTTATCTTGTTAATTTTGCACTTCGTTACTTTACAATGTGTATAAATGTCATCCTCTTTTTGAACTCAAACCCGTTGCTGCAGTAGAAAAACAGAAAGAGAAATTTTTTCAAGAACTTTTAAAACATTTTTCTCAACCAATTTTCCCTCAATTGATTCAAATAATCAAACAATCCCGATTAATCAAATTATAGGTCAGAATTTAAACGAAACATTGCAGCATTTCTCGATAGACTTTTCCAATATCCAACACGCTCGAAAAAAAAAATCCAAGGGACGCGATAATCAAACGAATAGCGTAACAGTTAAATCTCACGAGATTCCCTCCGACGTTCAACTCCCCAGGGGCAGCGCCGGCGGAAAGACTAACGACCACCCCCGGCACGCAGCAGGGCCCCGCATAATTCAGATATTTTATACAACGGGTTTTACAGCGGATATCGGTGTACATAGAATTCCACCTCGAGCGTGGATCAATGGTTTGACGAACGAACAAAGCCACTTTTATGCCCGACCCGACGTCCCTGGCGACGGAAGTCGAAGAACGAGCCGGCAAGTTTTTGTCGAATTGGCCGTAGCAT
>NW_006263735.1:10469-20505 GCF_000469605.1 Apis dorsata | reverse complement strand
CGGCGGCGACGGCGGCGCGGGTAACATTCTGGTCGCGAGCCGACCGAAAAAACAGGCACAGGGGCACGGAATTATTATTCCCTTTTGTTCGACGCGGCGATCAATTTTCCATCCAGTCGAATAGATTCCACGGGACGTGCAGAAACTCGAGAAAGATTCACGTGGGCAACGCGAAGCGCTCGTATAAACGTATCCTCTCCTTTCCCCCGTGAAACGTACACGAAACGTTCTCTATCAGAAGTCCATTAAGTCCTTTCGCTATGTGGGCACACGCACGTGGGACACGCGAACACGCGAGGGCACCCACGCGTCCGCGTTTCGCGGATTCTCCAATCGAAACGCGTCTATATCGTACATAGTCGAGTCCATGGGACGATCTTTCAACAATTCGCCGTTGACAAATTATTGTCGCTTCTGACTTTATGGGATAAAGCTTTTTATTAAACCTACGTAGCTTTTTGTCATTGTAAAAACTGTGTATAAAGTGTGGAATTTTAGATTTTATTACGAATTTGTCATTGTAGGAGAAGCGAGATATCGATTTTCGAGGATTGTATTTATGATATTTATATGGTATTTCCGTTTTCGGGCCGCCAGATTTCAATTAATATTAATTTCGAAAAAAAAGGTTTCGAATTTTCCTCTGCCCTAGTAAGAAATTATAAGAATTCATCACACCGTGATCACCGTAGTATTTCATCCCTCGATGGTTCAACCTAGGATCGATACTACTTTCCAATCGACTTAATCTCGCGTAGGTGGTGCGCGCGATCGAGAAATTTGCTGCACGCCGCCGAGTCCGACGATCGTATCATGCAAAAGCGGCATGGACACGCACACGATCGTGGTGCAACGAGGAAGCTATTGACGATCGACAGAGGCGACGTGATCGTGGCACAGCTTCCGGTATTACGTTCGCGACTATCGGGGCCGAGATATCGGCCGTGGCGCGTATCGATATTATGCAGCACGAGAAATACGAGAGCGCCAAGTGTACCAAACGTCGTCGACGACCCATATCAAACGTAATACAGGATTTCGTCGAGAACAGGTAGCGAAAGACACGCGTCGTTTCGTATCGCCCGAGTATCGCGAAAAATTTTATTTCTCCATGTCTATGTTTGAATGGTTTGAGAGGCGTATAAAAGATATTTCCATTTGAAAATTATTTGCAGTTTTCCTTTCGTTATTTCTGTTGTTTGTCGTCGGTAATGGCGAGTTTTAAAAAATATAAAGTTCGAAGGCGTGTGCAAGAATTATAGATATTGTGTGCTGATAGGTCTATAAGGATTGTTATGTCGCGTGTTACTTGCTGTAATGTTACATTCATATCTTATGGAAATCTGTTGGCTATTTGTAGATATTTGCCGCTGATATTCAGAATCTTGTACTTGTGGCTAGGTTAACGCTTATATAGTAATTTATTTGAACGGATACTGGCTCAATGAAAAGAATAAAAAAGATTTGATCGGTACCGAGATAGGATCCGAGATTGATCCTGTACATTGTGAGTTTATTAATTTAATCACAGGAACATCCTTCCATACGTGAAAGATGAAACAAAGTATCAAAGTATTTTTAACGAAACTCGTACAACACAATCCCGCTACACAATATAAACTTATTCACACCTACGCGGGAATCACCATAGAAATATATATATGCCTGAGAAAAATCAAGTTAGAAACTCTCTCGAAACGGAAATGGCATCAACGTGTATAGGAGCTTCGAGTTAAGTTCAGAAATTATAGAGGCACGATGGAAGTTTCCTGTCTCGGTTACGTGAAACGTCAGTCTCGGTTCTCCGGACAATGGAGAAACATGGTTTCAAGGCTTCAAGAGTTTGAAACGTTTTAATGATATACAGGAACGAGACGAACGCGGGGGCGTACGGATCTTTGGTAAATTGATCTTTCTAACGACTAATCCGACGAACAGTACCGTCGTTTCCCCGCACAAGGATCGGTGACCTTTTATGGAAGCTTGCGCTCGGCTATGGCATTTCAAGTATCCACCGAATGGGACACGAGTCGCATTCCCATTAGCCGAGTTGCCTTGAACTTGATTCGATCGTTCTTTCGTTGTGACGCGAAAAATCCTTTCATCTATCGATTCATACACCGATCGTCATCCTATTACGATTTCTGATGATTTTTTTTCTTGGAAAAATTTGAAAATTCTATATCTATCTTGTCCTCTAATGTCTCACGTGATACAAAGCAAAAGAAAAAAAAATCCCTTCTATCCTAGAATCCATGCAATTTGCAAATCTTTTCGAATCAAACGTTGAAGCACGAATGTCTCAATTTTGAAACGAGATCAGCTCCCAGCTATCGACTCCTTTCATGAGTGCTGAATTTACATCACGAGCAACGTTTACCAACATCTATGCAGCGTATCTTTAAATTTCTGGTACAATACTCGGTTTCATTCCTCGGCGAGATATTATTTTCCGTATGAATATACACGGTTCAATGGGAAAGATTTAACAAGTTAGGTATCTAAATGGCGTGGAACTCTTGCTCTTACGATAATCACGGTGTTACGTTACCAAACGAATCCGTTTAATTCGTTCGATAATTGGTGTATCAAGATGGTTTTCGCGTGTAACCCATTATCGCAATTACCAGAGGGGGGTAAAAAAAAAGTCTTCGTGATACGCGTGAAAATTGTCGGTATACCGTAAATGTGAGAAGTAAACGTTACAAAGTGAACGTCTCAATTTAGTTGAAAGGATGCCCGCGGCTGAGCAACTGATTTTTCTTACCGCTTCGCTATCACGAAAAGCGTTTACCGTAAACTGTCCGTTATTCAACCACTGTTGCGATCAATTTCCGCGAAACGGTCGACGAAATTAGCTAAGCAATCGTCGATGGGAGAAGTCGATCCTCGCGTAATAGAGACGAATCGATCAAGTCGAGCGTGAAATGTGGCTCGAACAATCGGCGAGAAAAATCGATGATCACTTGGATGAAAAAGTAACACGATTGAGCGAAAGGAAAGATATTGCGAAAATTTATTGGATGAAGATAGATCGAGCACTTTGAGAATTTATCCAGTGATCGAAATTGGCACTCTGGATGTTTCAATTATCCTTTCCACAGAGTGATTTTATTCGTTTACTTTATTGATACATTGGTAATAACTTTCGAAAAAATTACTAACGACGAACTAATGTTTCGTAAGATTTACGTTTCGTAGAAAGGAAATTAATATACTTTTCCGAAAGGAAGTTCTATTTTTATTATAAGGTAATTAATTTCTTTATCTTCTCGAACGAAAAAAGAAAAAAAAGAGAGAAAGAGAATTGCAAGTGGGCGAAGTATATCGAGAATTGCATCATATTGAAGGTAATTCTGCCCCCAACTCTTCTCGACGGTCCATTCGATAGGATCGCGTGGGATTGATCTGCCCCACGAACCGTTAACGGTCGAGGTTGATAATGATGGTTGATGAAATGATTGAGGAAATCTCGAAACAGTAGCCGACCAATTTAGTTGTTTCGAACATACGACGACGGTTGCCCGCCACTTGTGTCGTGATTTCGACGAACACTTTTGATTATCCTCACCCCCTCGATTGCCCGTTAAATGACGCAACCTAAATATCTAATGACAGTTAACACATCGGACGACACGTTTTATATACGATATTTAATTGAAAAGTGGACACAAGATTGGATGTACAGCTGTTTCATACGAGAAATTATTACACTTGTGAAATGAGAAATCGTGTTCTTTCCACTTAAAAAAATGTTTTCCAGAGTATCATTACGTTTAATCTAGAAGAATTGTTCTTGTAATTGGCAGCTGGGATATAACACGAAATTGAGAAAGTTAAATTGCATGGGGCATATTTGTGTGTATGCTTCTCGTGTGTTATTTTTAATTTCACTGACCACAGAATTCCTATTACCGTATTTCTTTTCTTTTTTTTTTTTTTTTGTTCTATCAAGGTTACTTTCACATTTCTTTCGAATCATCGGTAATTTCGATATTCTCTCTTTTAATTTATGGCCATTTTATAACAACATGAATCGAATTACTTTTTTTTTTGTTCAGAACTCATTTCATCGAAATAAAAATAAAGGCTTGAATTATTAAATTGGAACATAAATTTTGATACATATAAAAATGAATCTGAAAATTGCCCGATAAGATTAGCTAATTCAAAATTTACAAATGCAAGATAATCTTTCAATTATTTCCTGTATCCTAAAAATCTTGTATCCACTTTTAACGCTCGACTCGCTTTACCTACGTATCCTCCGCATCGAGGATAAAGATGGAATCATAATTCACGCCCTCGTCGAGGGGAAAATCGATTTCAAATCGTGGACGCAAATAAGGTGAAACGTTTGTAAGCGGCGGTTCCTTATTTATCCCGTGTAAGTCCCATTTTCGAACGATTTCGCGATCGTCGTCGACGCGAGACGATCCCTCGACTCTTTGAAAATGATTTCGCGTCCGAGTAACCGGCTCACGCTCTCGCCCATTAATCTAATCGATAAAATCGCTGGTAATCGATAGCCGACTGCACAGTCACGCCGCAATCGTGAGCTCCCACGTGTACGTAGTACGTTTGTTAAAGCGGCGCGAAATTGTATCGAACACAGCATGGTGAACGAGCTTTCCATCCGGCACACGCCTCGCGGACGCAGTGGATCGGTCGATGAGGGACAATTGTGGATGTCGAGTTTCTCGAGGCTAATCGACCAGTTCTGAATATATTTCGAATATATTTTGGAGGATCGTTTGTGTATTCTCTTATTGGAAAAAAAAAAAAAATTAGGGAAGCAGAAAGTATAAGTTAATTTGGAAATATAAAGAAGGATATGGCTATTAAAATTGTTAATTTTTAACTTTGTTGGCTTAAGAATACAAGAATAGATGATTATGGATTTTTATGCAAATATATGTTTCTCATTAATTAAATGATATGAACGAATGTATTACGTACCTTTTTATTTCGACTTTGAATTTTATTTTTATGATAATTGAATATTATGAACAAATTTAGTATTCGTATTTTAAATAAAATTTTTGGCTATCCGATGTAATATATAAAAATGAAAAAATTCCGAATATTTGTTATATTTTTTACATTAGTTAAATATCTGAACTTGTTTTAACTGCATAAGAATCTGTACTCTATCATACTAATATAATTAATTCTATTCTATTTAAATTAAATTATAATTTAAAATGCATTATAATCTTCAAAATTTCTGTGAAAATATATATAATACAGCAAATTTATTCCCTATATTTCCAAATCAACTTATACTTTTTGCTTCCCTAATTTTTTTTTTTTTCAAGAAGAAAATACACAAACGATTTTCCAAAATGTATTCGAATATATTCAGAACTGGTCGAATAACAATAAAACTTATAAGAATGGAATTTAATGGAAAACATATTGCATACGTATAACTCCTGTTTTTTCTTTTTGTTTTATATGATTCCTATTTTTAAAGATTTTTTTTAACTCTTTTTCTAAATTTATAAAATCCATTAAACTTATGCGCATTTATCCACATTTTTACTTTTATGCTTCGCAAATAAACTCGCTTATTATCAATCCATTGTACGACCCCCATCTTTATTACATTTTTATTATCGATAAAACGATATCCATCCATCGGCTAAAAATTCCAAGCGTAAAAATTCCCACGTTCGATCCACAAGCAAAAACCTTCTCCTCCACGTCATTCGTAATATCAGCTACCGTTCCCGACCCGACCACACAATTTCATTTAAAGCCCACATATACACGTGCAACAAATCGACAAGATTGCAGCATAAAATCATTTCAACTCGCGCAATAAAAATTTCTTATCGCGGCCGCTCGTAAAACTCCCTTTACTGGCAATAATTGTCGTTCAACGTTGGCGTGGCGACGGCCAATTGACATCCGATTATTCGCGAAACCGTGCCACGGGACGAAACACGGAATCGGTTATTAACACCTCGGCCGATTTTATTGGCCGCGAATCGTTCGCCCGATTACGTCGTTACACGTTTCCAGATACCGATCTAAATCGATCGATCTCGGCCGCGATTGCGACACCCTCCCCGACATTATCTCCGATTTCTATTCTATCCCAATCACGAACCACCACCACCACCACCATCATCACCATCACCTCGAACCGCTTCATTTTCTTCATCGATCTGTCTCTCTCATTGTGTACGTACAATGTTTACGTTCGTTTAAAGTTATTTGTAGTTTCGCGGCCTCGAATATCTCACTGGTGATTTTATCTGTCAGATCGGGGGGGATTACTATAAAGATCTTTGTTTAAACGAACGAGGATCGTGGGTGTACCTGACAAGCCAGGAATCGTATTGTTATCTATGGAGGAAACCGTAGCGGGTTAAATGGCTGCGCCCGTTTGATCTTTCGATACTCGATACACGATGGATCGATCGAGCTTTGGAACGACAGGATCATTAGTGGCGTATAATTGAAAAGCGAAAATCGTGCGTGTCTTTTTCCTTTTTTTTCCCTCTCTTATTTATTTTCGCGTCGGGGAAGGATGTTTTAATAAATAGACGTTGCACGACTATAACGGTGTCGATTCGCGAAAAAATGAGAGCTTGATGGATTTGCGAGCGGGAGAATATATGCGTGGAATGATCTCGAACGAGGTTTTATTAAATCTATAGGTAGTAGTCGGTTTAATAATAAAGCGCGCCACCTAATTCCTTCGACTTCTGCTTAACGATTTCTCGATAATTACGTTGTAATAATGATTAACGAGTGGCTTTCGGTCCCCGTGTATCTCATTAATTCTCGATCACGCAGTACGGAAGTAGAGAAGTTATCGGTAATTACCGGTGGACACAGAATCGTTCGAGTGATTAATGCACGATACCTAACGTAACTATGTGCCAGATATATTTTTTTTTTCTTTTTTTTTGGGTTGAGTATCGATTAAATTTTGCTCGTTAGAAAATTCTCTAGGAAGAGGATTTCGAAGAATGGTATTTCGAAAAGAGAGACTCGATAATTTATATTCTCGTACAGCTTATAATGAATTCGAGTATTAATCGCTTCAAAAATACCATTATCGGAGGAATCCACAAGTTTTTTTTAAAAATTATATATACCACAATGTTTCTAATACGCGTTCTACTCTCCAACGACTTTCCAAAGCAATGAAACGTTTCGTTCCTATAAATTCCACCATTTCTCCGCATTATTCCGTTAAAACTCTCCCTTTATAAACCCTGATCTCCATACGGTTCTCCTCCCTATATCTATCGTAACGACACAGATCTATGAAAAATATTGCCAGGAATCGAGAGGTCGTTTAATCGGGCGGGACGATAACTATCGGTGACAGTGAATTATTACAGTAGAATCGCGTAAGGCAGGGTCGATGAGGGAGCCGGTTGTTGACGACGCTCATTGAAATCGTTCGTCCCCGTAATTCTTACGCGCGTTCGATGAAATTCGATCGGAATGCGGCCGAACTAATGGCGACAAGTAACCAACCCGACAGATACTCGTGTCCCATTTTCTCTCGTCGTCGTTGAATGAAACAACTCCTTCGAACAACCGACTATCGTCTCGCGCATATACAGAGTGTTTCCTAGTTTTCGAGAACAAAGAAACAGGAAGAGATCGATCTTGAGATTGGAAACAGTTCGAATAAAAGTGCAACTGTGAAAAAGAAATCTTTCCAGAGGATCTTGAAACCCAAGTAATATAAGAAATCGACAAGATGAATCTTATTTTTTGCGTTATAAATATTCAAAGTGACGCGTTTCTTTTTTGACAATTCATGTAATAATACATGCACGCGTGATAATAAAACTCTGGATTGAAGACACATACGAAAAAGTAGGAAACACCCTGTATAACTCGAATTTCACAATCCGGGCGGAGAGATGTTTATTCTGCCAGGTCATACACGTTTAATTCGAACGTTTTAATACGCTTCGAAGCGAGACGTATTTTTTTTTCTTCTTTCTTCACGAAGAAAACGTGAAACTCGATCTATCGAAATGTATCGCGGCATAGTACAACGCGTGCACTAGCTCGCACTCGAAACTTTCTTAACAGCTCGACGAAACCGATAAAATTGCGAGCGTAAATTTCACACACGCGGTGTCCCCGTGTTCCTCGAGAGCGCATTGTACTACACTTCGATCGTAATTTCATCGCCGGGCTAAAAGAATTCGTGCACGCACTTTCACCGCGCGTTGGGGGGACCATCTGGGTTTGCCGGTCGTTTGCCGGAGTTTGGAAAACGTTTGACGGGGTTTCGAGCCGAATCGAGGCTAGGCACGGGTCAAAGGGTTCGGTTTCGGTTCGACGATCGGGCTGTGACGCTTCTGGGAACGTTTCTCGCGACAATGATGACCCGTAATCGTAGCTGTGACATAACGTCATCGTGGTGGTCTAACGGTGTCGGATGAAAGGCTCGGTTGAGAAGGAATGTAGGTGAAGTTATTATTACTACGGAAATTTGAGATGTCGGAACACGCTTTTGAAAGAGTTTATTGTTTGGCTAACTGGTAATTGGTACGTGAGAAGTTTGATCTGGAAATTGCGGAGAAATCGTGAGAAATTAACGTCGAATCGTTTCATGCCACTTTTTTCGTTTTCCTCGATGTTTTGATATAATTGTTACGTACGATTAAATAATAACGTTCGTTTATTAAATAATCCGTGTCATAATTCGATAACGAGTCGATGATCGGCAAAAACAAAGGTATCGTTCAACGTGAACGTCGAAAATGAAAAAACTCGAGGCGTTCGATTTGCTTGTAACAACGAAAGTCGTTTCGTTCGTGCCTCGGCAGATACCAAAAAATCGCGGTACATTCCTGCATGAATCATTAGTAGAGCACTGATTCGTGTGCGAACATATCGGCGAATTTATCTATGATTTAATCAATATAATCCTCCATTATTCTTTCGTTGTTTCTAACAATGGCGGAAAGTAATGAAACACGAGGGACGATTTCCCGCAATTTTCCAATTAAAATTCCGATGGAAAGAGCTGCCACCAAACGTTTCTTTACACGGGTTTCGCGCGTGGATGATTCGTAATTTATATCGGCGATAGTATCGCGGCGGTGTTAAGTTACTGATAAAGAGCCGAACTGTGCGCAACAGCCGGCCCATCAAGTACCACGCGGTAAATGCAAATCGAACATTGTCGGTCGTTTTGCAATTATCCAGCCATCAATTGCCGTTTTAATCCCGAAACGGATCCTAAGGTAGCATTAGAAAACGTAGGAATCCAAACAAGTAGCTTTCTATTTACGATAATAAGGAATAATTTTCTCACGAGTTTCACTTCTTATGGATCCTTTTTCTCCTTCTCCCCTCGAAAATCTCCTAACGAACGATCGCACACACGCGTCGAAAAAAAATCTTCCGAGTGATAAAAAGTTCCACGAAACGGAAACTCAAGACACCGCGGGTATCCAATTTCGTCCCTCGACTCGTTTTCATAATTCGCCTTGAATCGCGTTCAATCTCGCGCGTGCGTTTCAAACTCAAATCTGAGAAAATCACGTTTCCTCCTCACGAAGATCAGGATACGAGGCCACGAACGACCCAATTCTCGCGGATCCACGGTTGTCAATCGGATGGAAGGCACGGTGGTGGTGGTGGTGGTGGGCACGGAACGAATGAGGATGAACGTTGGCCGACTGTTGAACGTACGATTTCCTGATTTTCGTGGCAATTTACCGCAATTTAACGCCCACGCGTGAGCCAACTGCAAAGTGCACGTAGGCCGCGGATAATACGTGGCCGCGTGTTTCTGCGCATCGGCCAGATGGACTTTGTTTAACCTACAAATCAGTGGGATTCGGATACGTGGGCGAACAACAGAGAATCTGATATCGTGGCCGTGGACAGTTAATCATCCTTTAATTAACGATGCAAGGAAGTGGGAAACGAGGTAGGGAAACGATTGGAATGGCGAACGGGTTGAGAAGTCCATTAACGTGGGGGAATCGTGGATAATTGATCGGCTGGTTGAAATCGAATAACGTTGCAAGTTTGCCGTTTT
>NW_006263735.1:0-10297 GCF_000469605.1 Apis dorsata | reverse complement strand
TTTTTTTTTTTTTTTTTTTTTGCGGGCTACAGAAATGCTTGGAGAAAATTGATAAATGGCCGAGCGATCGATTCGACTTAGAAACAACTTTGTACACGGAAAGTTTAATTGATTTCAATCGCTGACTTTCTTGTTTTTTCGTTGGATTCTCGTTACTCGTCGTAGCTACTGTGTTTAATAAAAACTATCGTTAATTTTAATCGGTATTCGAGTTAACAAAATGATTAAAATAACAGATACTTTATGAGAAACAAAAAAAAAAATTAAAACTCAATTAAATGGTTGAATCTCGAGGAATCAGAATTAATTTTTCTTATTCGTGAATATTTATAAATTCATCGCCTCGATGCTTCAATTAACCGACGAATTCAGTAGATTTTTTTTGATTTTCGACAGATTTGAAATCGATGACTTCAACTACAACTACCGATCGGAATCGTAATGACGATCATTATCAATTACATCACCCCGTTGCAACCGATTCACTCGAGTTAACTCGAGTGTCGAGAAATCCGAGAAACGATATACTCGTTAAAACTACTAGTTTTTATTGCCTTTCCATCGACTCGATAATTATTTTATCCTTTAATTAATTGGAGCATGCTCGAGTAAACATCGTGACAACTTGGAAAACCGCATGAATGCAAATGCAAAGGATCGAAAAAGCAATACCAAGTTCATAGAATAACTGATAAAATATTCTGGTTGTTATTACCTCGAGGCAAGTTTCGCGTAAATAAAGTAATCGATTAAAGTTAATGGGTGAAAGATGTTTCTTGATATTGAAGATGGAGTAACTTTACGAGCTTTTAAATTTTTAATTTTTAAAATTTTCAAAACGATAAAAAAACTTCTAGAACTCATAGATATTTAAAATTCGACTTCACTACTTAGATTTTTAAAATTTTCCAATGGAATTATTAATTTTTCTAATTTTAATTGGAATTTTGCATGATTAATAAGCAAGTACGATATACAAATCAATTCAAGTATTAAAACGCATCGCTAGTTATACCTATCCAACAGTATCACGATGCAATTAATACAATCGCGTTTATCTAGTTACCATTCAAACCACCCATGTTTATTATCTCCACTTACATTATCTCTACTGCTGATTCCGTTAAACCTCTACTTTATATCCCAATTAATTAGAGCGCCAATCGTCTCCCATAATTACAAAGCTTATCGTCCGGATTACAACGTCCACTTGAAACGTAACAGAACATAATAAATCCGAAGAAAATAAAACGTTAGACCGATCGAATAATATGACCAGATATCGCGGACTATTTTTCAATAATTTTTTATATTTCTTTTTTTTTCTTTTTATAAAATTCTTGATTCACGTGATCTAAACCGTGCCGTAAATACAATTAATAAGATAGAGACCGCGAAATATATTGTTTCCATCTTCTCGATATATATATAAGCGATTATCTTGTACCCTAATAACTGATTAGCAAATCGTTTAGCTCGAACGTAGTGATAATGAGCGTAGATAGTGTAACCATACAATGGAACAGGGAAACGGGAGAGGAATGTTCATAGAATGCTTGTTGAGAGAAGATGTATAAAGTGTTTCGAAACATTGTTCTTCGAATTTATGACGATTTGATTATGGTGATGGAAATTTAATGGCTGGTTTGCCCATACGGGGATAGCTTCGAGTTTGCATTGGAACATAGATAGCGAGATAAGCGAAAGAATAATGCGAACAACAAGATATTCAACGTAATGTCAGTGTTTGTGATAAATTATAATATTTCCTAGAGAATGGGGGAGATCGTGGGGAGATGATACATCATATGACCGACTAACGCTTTCCTTTCGATTCAATACCCGAAATATCGGTAAACTATCTTCGAATCGTTGCTCGAAAGATCTCGAATCTCTGCGCTTTTTATCACTTTCTCCCAGAATTGGAAGGAAAGTTTACGAGTTTAATTCAAAGGATATTTAACGATAATCGAAACGATTCGGTATTAAATCAATTTTGTGGGCAATTTACGTCTAAAAATTTATGTTTATGCTTCTTCATATTTACATATCATGGGATCAATTGTCACAACGTTCAAACTTTCTACGAAATCCATAAACCATCCTTCCTTCCTCGCCTCTCAACCACTTTCTCGACTTTCCACTTCCCAGTAGTAACGTCAATAAAAAAGTGATCCGCTCGGAGCAGGAACAGCTACTACAGTCGCGATCGATAGTTTATAGTTCGTGCCATATTTCTATCCGCGACACCGGTTGCATCGGTTACATCGCCGATATATTCGTATCCCCAGCCACCGTTAAGGTTACCTTTATTGCTTCCTACCAGGAGAATTATTTTACCGCGATAATTATTTGGTTACGTCCGCCGTGCAAAACGTCGACGTTTATGCGTACACGGTTGATTTCCTGGCCGCGTTATTACTGGACGAGTATCGGTTGGATTAGGTCGATTTCTTCATAAATTTCACGGGTGCAAATGCGAGGAAGCGGCGAGAATTTTCTCGTTCCGTCACTCGACGACCAGGTTGAATTCATCCTCAAGTGTCTAAACGGTTCGCAACGCGATCGTTCGCTTTTATCGCTTCCTGCTTTTATTGCAATTTACAGATTCCACGCCGCGGTTTGGCGTGTACACGCTACTTGCGGGAATTGAGAATGACGATATTTCTAACGGAAAAGCGGTAATCTCGCTTTCTAAGAAGCGTTTCAGTCGGTGGAGGAGAGTTAAGGTCGAGTTTAATTATCATTGTGCTATACGGTTCTGATTTACTTCGATTATTTTTTTCTTTTTTTTTTTTTTTTGTATTTTTGTCGATAAGATGCATTTTAATCCGTTAAAGACAGACTGTCACTTTTAAAACGTACCGTTTGTTGTAACATACAAGAAATACTTTTATTTTTCTTTTCTATTTTTCGATTGTGCCAATTCGTTTTATTTTTATCTTGTTTATAAATAAATACACGAACGAATGTTACGCGTTAGATAAACGAGGCAAATAGTGTAACAAGTAAGTAATGGCACAAAATTACAGACGCACATTACGACATATTCCGTCATCGTAGAAAAACAATTTAATAATACCCATTTCAAAGCTATAAGCTACTTCAGAATAAACAGGGAAAATCTCCAGCCTAAGAGTTTAAATTAAGACGAGTTATGATTAATTTCTTATTTTTCATTCTTAATCAATTAAAATGTAAAAATTAAAATCTGTAAATTCATCGCGTGATCTAATCCTTTCTTTTTTTTTCTAATGTAACGTGTTTAATCGAGCCCCGATATATGTCAAGAAATAAAAAAAAAAAAAAAAAAAGAAGAAGAAATTATTGGAAGGGAACGAGGATTTAATTAATAATGCAATTTCCATCGACACATTCTTCCTGGTTCGTCGAGCGTTCGATCGACTGCTTTTCCGATCGATTAAACCGTAATACCGCAGTCTATATTTAATCGCGAGCCAGTCTTGACTGAAACGAGGCATCAATCACTTTCTCGATTAACCAAAAAAAAAAGGCAAGAAAAATCTTGTGTTCTAACCACAAACTGGATAATAGACATGACATCTTGTAAGAACTTTGTATCACGTGTTCTGAAATATTGCGCGGATTAACGCAGAAATTGCATTCGTATCATTTACAGAATATGGCTAACGAATAAATACGATTCTTCCCCTTTGTTCGCGAAAATTTAAAATTCCTTCGCCATTTCCAACGAGATAAAAGATACCATTATCATCGCGCTTTCACCGGAGACAAAATTTCGCCCGTACGTTCAGGAAGTCGTTTGATAATCCATTTATCAAGTTGATATTTATTTTTACAGGTAGTGTTCCGGTTGCAATGCATCCAGCTCGAATAGCACAGAAATCGCGATATCGCGCTGCATCTGGGTAAACCTTGTTATCATCAAGGTATCAATGTATATGTGCACTCTATGTCGCGACATCCTTTCATTCTCGTTCTTCGTTTCAACTTTGTGCATTATATATTTTGCAAATAAATAACGATTTTCAAAGATCGAAAAATTATTATTCTTATGTGATTAGAAAGATAAAACAAGGACGATACAACAAGCAAAAATTACGTGACGAGATGCTTCTCGATAAATCATCTTATCTTTCCGAATAAATAATCAAAAAAAATAGTACAACCACGAGAAAAAGTATCGTCTAACTTTCTAGTTCGAGTTTATCGAGTCCATTTTGAAACTATCTATTTTTAAGATGTAACAAGAGCATGATTCATCCTTTGTGAAATTATCGGCGAGACGGTTATCTAATACATAGTTGTCAGCCTTCTCAATTATGCATCGACAATCTGTCGATTAATTAACCTTCCGCTCGACTACTAATTATCAGCTGACAAACTGGGGAGTTTTTCGATCGCGATACACTCGCCCACGCGGCAAGATAACACGTTTATGCAGCGATCTTTTGCACAATTAAGCGAGACATATCGGGTGTCGTGTAGCTGCACGCGAGCAAGTATGTTAACGGTGGTGCATAGTATATACACGTGTTCTGGCAATGCGGTTGGGGATATCACGTGTAATACACGCCACGTGTGTCCGGCCTATTCTATACGAAACAATGTTTCGAACACGTTTCCGAAAACTCTTAAATCCTAAGTAAGTAATACTACTCGAGAATAGAGTCGACAAATTCGAAGTTTTATCATTTAATTAATTAATTTGCGATATGTATAAAGGAGGAGTAACTAACATAAATACACTCGCAATGTAAAATTAACAAAATAAATCCTAACATAAATCAAATTCTTGCAATGAATAAATTTCCATTCGAAAACGATATTCAATTCCATAAACCTATCTCTATACTTCATACTTCAAAAGCGTGCTTACATAAAAAATTCTCCATTTCTTTATTTTTATTTGTAAAAATTCACCGTATATACCGCTCCAACGCAATCTCTCGCGGTTACTAAAAGACTCAACGACACCGGTTAAATGGTTAATAAACTTCCACTCGGAAGTTTCTCATCCCCATAAACCTTCAACTTCTCCATAACCTCAAGCAAGCGCCTTCCACCGATACATCTGGACATTTCACACGAGTGAGAGAACGTATGTAATAATACCCGCGGTCGCAATACACCGCGCGAGCAATCCTTCCGTCCCTACACCTTGAACCTACACCCGAGCACAATGTTGATTAAAATTGCAGTCAGAAGTCTCGAGGCCGTGCGTGACAAGAAGTTCATCACTCTTTACGCGTGGGATTAGCGATGCAAATTTGCACTACCGCGGGACATAATTGGCCGACATTGTGCGTTCGTTAGCCGAGCATTCTGCCGCCTATCGGTGGCGGGACAAATGTGAATGGCCGCCATCTAATTGAAGGAACGAAGGTTTCCCGACGTGTCGCGGTTTTCACGGTTCGAGGGGAAGAATGGGGGAACGGGCCTCGAATGCCGGAAACGGTGGAATTCTTTTTCTTTTTTTTCCTTTTTCTTTTTTTCTTCATTGATTTATCCCGTGACGAAAGATCCGTGCAAACCCGGCGGTAGTAGGGGCACTTTAATTAGAGAAAACCATTGTGCCGCGTCCTTTGGAAGAGTTAACTGCGTGAAAATTTATGTGAGAATGGGGAGGGAAACAGAAGTGCGGATAGTAGGAAGGAAGAATGGAAAGATCGGGATAAAGTGTTTTATTGTATACTACCTTTGTACGTATGGTGCTATTGTCTTGTTTGGCTCTTTGTGAAGGGTTTGCGAAGCTAACCTTTGGATGGAGAGGAAAAAAAAAAAGAAAAAAGGTATGCTTGAGTGCACATTATATGGAAATTCTTATTTGTAGCAGTAAAATTGTAATCTAATCTGTCGACGAAGGTAGAAATGGCAAACGCGATTCCTCCTTTCCTTGTACATAAAATTCCGTCATACCAAATCGAGCGTGAAGAAATTCCTTCAAAAATTTACAATTGCGTTTCTTTAATAACCATATATGATGATTGCACGGCCTATAAATTGTAACAACAGAGAGGGGAAAGAGGAAAAGCATCGAACGACACTCGAAGACGATCGAAACGATAAAATAAGCTGATCGTACGCTGTTTCAGCTATTTATCCGCTCTCGCGGGCATAATTAATATCATTATTGTGATGTCAACAGGAGGAAAACGGTACGAGCACGTCGAGCGTGTGTTACACGAGTTGTATATACTGGAGACTAGACAGGCTACCGCGCGGGATATGCTAAATACGATCAAACAACGTTGTTTTATGCTAAGTGACCCCTGTCACGTCGAGAAAGACAATGCCGCTTGTCTGTTCCCCGCGAAATGCATCAGGATGTTTGCTCCAACGAGCTGAAGAAATCCCTTTGCACGAATCGCGGCCTTTCTCCTTCCTTTCCTCGCTCGAACAAACCGTGCAAACCTCGTATCTACTCTTCGTTCAAGATTGCGACCGTTTAAAAAGATTAATTGCAAGGCTCTTGCACGAAGGATCGGCAGACTTTTTAAAGAAATTCGATGACTCGAAATTGGAGAAGAATCGATGCTTTTTCTCTTAGAATTGTTGGAAGATTGTTAAAAGAAAAATGAAATATTGAAATCAAAAATTGGAAATATTTGTCGAATCGTGAGACTCGGCTCGTTAAAGGGAAGTGCATCGTGTTTGCATCGTGAGAAAACAATAGACTGACATTTCTTTCCAAGCTCGAACAAGCTTCGTGAGGGAAAAAGGCTGAGGAGCTATATAACGATACGAAGATCCCTGTCGCGTGATAATATATCGATAGGTGTTCGTGGTTAACGAGGTACCTGGATCATGGGTCGAGCGTGCCAATCGATTTGACACGCACTCGAGATCTCGGGGCGCCGAATAATCACCTCTCATCTTCACCGACGACGCCTTAACGAGATGACAAAAAGGATCGTGCCCGCGGAAATGTTTGAGAATTGTAACTTATTCTCCCTCGTATTTATCATAAGAGCTTTCGATTCCCTTTGGAAGTCATACGTTTTAAACTCAAAAAATCTTTGATTAATTTTTCTCGAGCGAATTTTAAATGAAAATTAAGCTTGGAATACTTTTGATTAATATCTGAACGAAATCCGAAATAATCCTTTTTCCATTTCTATTTTAATTATAAACTGAAACTCGTTAAATATAATATTCGTGGAGAAAATGAATTTAATATTCAAAAATATTCTTACCGTTCAAAAGTTTCTCATTACAAGATTCGCTTTCCGTCATCCTGGTGGTTTTTCAAGGAACAAATTAACGATAATAAATAAAATTTGCAACTATATTCTTATTACTTCTTCAAGAAACAACTTCAGGCAAATGAAAGCTTGCACTCGGATTAATTCCAGTTGATTCGAACAAATTACATTCTCCATTCCTTGGCTAAGAAACAGCGAATCCCAGTAAGATTCCAGGTTAACTTCGGTATCGAGCATAATTTGCACAACGTGTGTATGAAAATGTTCAGCGCAAACCACGGTTTTCCGCGTAACCTTCCTAGAGAAAAAGGCAGATGGATGGCTCCCGTTTTCTATTAGCGTTGTACCGCCAAGGAGTTTCTAATCTCCGTGAATTGGAGCTAACAGCGGCGTGGAAAACGGCTTTCACGAAGAAAACGCTATCGTCTAATCTCCTTCTTGAACTTGTGTCGAAGAGAAATTACATCGAATGCCAAAATTCGCGATGAAATTCTTTGAATCGTGGATCGATAAGGGAGGAAGAGAGGTAAGATGGGGATGGAAGAAACAAGAGGAAGGCATTAATTGCGGCCGAGAATTTGTTGCATCGTTAAAGTATCCACCATTGTCACGAACCGGCGATGAATCACACGCTGGCCGTAGCATTGTCAAGTGCGGCTATAGTAATTTATCGCGTTGCTGTTAATCCTGTCCGCGGTGTCCCTTAATGTCTTCGATTTGAGCGGCGGATAAATTGTACGAGGGATGTTGATCACGAAATAGTTGCAAGTGTAATGAGAATGCTTAATTTTAGCTTCTTGATTATTAATCTCAGAATAAATTGAATGTTGTTGAGTAACGGTGTGAACAATATTTCGAATAAAACAAGTAAAAATTACTTCTTGAACATTGTGCTCGAGATAGGACAAAGATTTTAAAAATGAGTTGAATAAAACAAAGGTATTATCGAGCAAACTAAAATAATTAAATTTTCTTTTTGAATTTCGATTTAAATTATTGTAGACACGTATGAAGAATCACGAAAGAGTTGCAAATATTATGAAAATGGTTAATTTTACGTTCTTGATTATTAATTTGCATATAGTTGAATTGAATTTTGTTTCATATAATAATTAACTTTTGAATAAAAATTAAAAGTAAGAGTATTACGCTTGAGCAGGAGTAAAATTTCACTCTTAATATTTCGATCGACGGAGCAAATATGTTACAATAAAATTCGAATATTTTCAATCCGGATGGATAAAATGGATCAAGGAAACAAATTTTAGAATCCATTCTAAGATTGTTGCAAAATTTTATTCTACTTCCACGTACGATTCACCCTTTCTTTTCGTTCTTTATTATCATTTTTCTGAGGGTCAGTCGTTCGATACTGATTTAAAGAACCGTGGCACGTCGGCTCCTTGTATTCTTAAACGGTGCCCGTCTGAATTTCTGACTTGTTCGAACATAAATTCTTGGACGGGGAACAGGCGCGAGTTTCTTCGCAGGTTGAATTATGAATTCCGCTCTGGTGCAGGACCCTTTTATTCTTCGATCTCCTTTGAAGAATCGGTGAAACTCGGTCCGTATTACAACCACGCCTGGCAAAGAACACTCTCGTTTCTCTCTTTTTTAATCTTTGCGACCTTGTGCCCGACACATTCCATTTAGATTCGAAGATCCTAGAGTCAGGTTTGCAAAAAACACGAGTTCCAAGGAACGAATGCGTATAAAACTATCTGATTCCTTTTCTTTCTGCACTTCTAAGAATTTGTATGTCTTTTTTAAAAAAAGAAATCAACAGATAAATTCATAGATAATTCCATTCTTTGTTATCTCATTCCAAGAAAATGATCCTGAAGTGTTATATAAAAAGTAAATACAAAAGTTCAACGCTTCGTCAGATATTTCTATTACTATCCAATTCGAATAAAATATACTTTTAAAAAGCTTTTAAGATATAAATATTACTTATTAACAAAAACTAATTAATCGTTTATAAATTTGATTAGTTTGTTTCTCAATAACTTTTGTCAGTAATTCGTATCGAGTATTAAAACACAGAAATATAATTACATTAAACCATTCATATCACAAAATTCTATAGAAGATACAGAAAGAATTTGGAACGATTTAAATTTTTTATTTGAATTGGAATAAATCAAGTTATCCGAAAGAATGCACGTATACTTTAACGAATCTAATCGGTAAACAAAAGATTGGAATCTTGTCGTTCTTATCTTGTTCTTATCTCGAGCACTATCTCTTACATCACAGATAAAAGGCATAACAATCGAATTTCTTGTGCAACCCACGATCCTCAGTTACGATGCATTCACTGCACTCGGGAAGCATCGATGATTTACATAGCTGATGCTTTCAAGCGGAACATCGGTAAACGAAGGGAATGGAAGTAGCAACCATCCAGATTTATCTGGATTATTATTAGATTAATGTTTATCACGCTCCAACCCATGGTCTCCATTTAGATCCTCTCTGAAGCGCGTGTTTCATATTGACGAAATATCATTACTTCCTTGTTCGTTCGCGCAAAGTGTTGTCTTAAAAATTAAAAAATTTCTTTCGAATAATAATGTATATGTCCACGCGCGTGGATAAAAAAAAAATGGAGAAGAACTCATTTTTTAATTTTTTCAATCAAATTTTGATCTAAGATAAAATTAAATTGAATGGAAAATAAATTTTGCAATTGAATCGAATGAAAATGTATAATCGTGTGGTATTTCAGAATGCTCAAAATCAACGAGGATTTACTTTCTCTTATTTAGATAACCAATGTCTACTTACATGAATTCCAGCTGGAACTAAATATTTGAAGAGGCACGTTCCAAGGGGGAGGCATCTATTTCTACACGTATAATCCAAGGAACCGCACATTGCCTGCTTCTTAATGGATGTGTGAAAGTTCCTTTCGATTTCATTGAAGAGAATAAAGGCTGCGATCTGCAAATCTCCAGTCATTCCTTGTTTTATTTTCAATATACCATGGTAATATTCTCTGTAAAAAAGGAAGTGATAAGGCTGAAAAAAGAAAAGAATCTTCCACTCGATACGAACCCGAACAAAAAACCGTGAGTGGAATGTTCATTTTGTATCGCAACACTAAC
>NW_006263734.1:207676-209473 GCF_000469605.1 Apis dorsata | reverse complement strand
AAAGAGCAATCTTTCCCGCTTGCAACGCGCACCGGAAGTCCCATGTATCTCCAGTATCTTCAGCCGTTTTAATACGGCACTGTTTTAAATATTCTTAAATTTCTTTTTTTTTTTTATACAAGTCACTGTAACAAATGATAATATATAGTATATAATAAATAAATATATAAGTTATTCAGAAAAGACTAACGATGCCGTTTATAGTCATTAGCGTCATCTATCTTAAAAAACATTTTTATTCATATTCCTAATAATTATTTATATTAAAAGTGGAAAATGGAAAATATGTAAAAAGAAATCATATCTGAATTTAATTGTTTCTAAATTTTTGTAATAATTTATTAATTAACAGTTATAATATTTATTTTATATGTATATGATAAATAAATTAGCAAGAAGAAACATTAAGTGCCATCTATGGCTTTAAAAACTTATATATGAAAAATAATTATGAATATTTATTAATTATTTATATAAGGAATGAAGGGGCAAAAAAATATAGAAAGATTTATCTAAATTTTTATATTCAAATTCTAGTTCTAAATTTTCATAATGCATTATTAATTACTTGTAGTATTACTAATAATATTTTAAATTAATAAAGGTGGCAAAAATAAACATACAGCGCCACTTATATGCTTGCACATCTTTATCCTATGAAATATTTAATCGTATATTAAAAGATTTTGTAATATAATTACGTTTTATTAGAAAATAATTTATTTAATTTATATTGTTTCAATATTCTTCGAAATAATAAATAATTGTATAATAAATGTGTATATATATATGTACAGATAAATGTTAATAAGAAAAAATATACAGCGCTATATGCCTTTCCTATTTCTAAAATTGTTGATAAATGATGTGACATAACGAGAATAACTGAGAATAAATATTCAGAGCCATCTATTATAATAAAGCTTACTATCTATGAAAAAAATTTTCTCTGCTTATGTTCTAACCTTATCTACGAAGTTTAAACTCTTCCAATAATTATTCGTTGATGATGTTAAAAACAAAAATCATTATTCTTGTAGTCTAGACAGTTATCGCCGAAAAAATTCCCCATGTAAGAGAAATGGCTAGTTTACCATATATTAAAGCTCGGGTATCCCGGGTGCGCTAAACCCGTACTGCAGTGAGACCGCTGCAGCCCCTGGGGAAAACCTAATCGGATCGCGCCTCATCCTGACGATTTATCATACGTGTGTATAATTTAAACCGATCCAGTCTCAAAATACCATTCTTCTTCTTCGTATTATCTTTTAATTGTTATTAATATTAGAAAAAGATATGTTATCGAAAACGAATATTCCTAACTACTTATTTTCGACGATTAATTCCTTTCATTCCTATTGATCCTTCAAAATGAGAGAGAACGAATCCATGTTCTATCTAAACTTAATTATAATTCTAAATTTTTTCGTACTTTGTTGTTAGTTGATAACGATATTTTGAATTAATTATCGAGAATATACGATTAGTTCTATCTATTCTCATATTCATTTATTATCCCAATTAATTCTTCCACGCTCGAATAGATTACACTGTTTATCCATCTTTATTCTTCTCGCAAAAAAAAAATTTCATTGTATATTTAAACTTCTTCCGTATATATTGTTTTAATAAGAATATTCCATATAATAAATAAATCATCAAAGTTATCTATATCCTTCTTATATATCTACTAATAAGAATAAACAGTCAGAGCCATCTATTCTTCTCGTACGTCCAACTAATTTCTCGATACATATGTAGATGACGCCACTTATGCATCTTATTCGGTTTTTCTTT
>NW_006263734.1:188438-207357 GCF_000469605.1 Apis dorsata | reverse complement strand
ATATATATATATATATATATATATATAAATTTAAATGAAAAAGAAAAAGATTAAACGTTTAAAAGTTTATCTCGTTCGATTAATTTAAATTTAAAAAGATTAAAGAAATATTAATTTTTTCAATTTCCGAAGTTTGAATTTTATTTATGATTTAAACAAATTATTTAAAAACGGAATATTTAATGGAAAAAATTATTCAAAAAAAAAAAATTTTTTTAATTGCAACGAGACGGATGATATTTTTCATTGATTGAATTAATCGATTGAATTTAAAGAAGGAACGAAAAATCTATTTTCTTTTGAAAAAGAAATCGGTAAGTATGGTGTACGACCATACTTACTTTATCTTATCATCCCTTTCAAGAAATATCATTTGAAATCAAGAGATGGCGCGAGTGATCAATTCTCCATCTTTCTTCCACTATCATCTGTCCATTATCCATTTCTATCCATCCGTTTCATTTGTGATAATCAAGAGATGGCGTTGATTTCGATATTTTCACTTTATCTCTATTCTTCTCCAACTATTATTTATTCTTATTATTCTTATTACTTATTACTTAATTATATTGTAGAACAAAAAAGAAAAAAAAACTCGAATAATTTATATACTTGTATGTTGTGTTGTAGAGATGAAAATTTGTATTTTTGAAGCGGATGTTTCAGAATATATATATATAAGAAAAATCCTTTTTCGAACAAAATGCGCAACGCGCATGTTTCAAAGCACTTTTTAATATAATTTTATGAGGAAAACAGTGTTGTTCTCTCGTAAGAATTCTCTACGAAAGTTTATGGAAGAAAGAATTAGAAGAAGAGAAATAAAAGAGTAAAAAAGAAACCAAGTTACCAAGATCAAAATTATCAAGTTGATTTTTTATTTTGATAATATTCTCCTGGATGGTTGTTTTTTGATATATAACTGCGTCTTCTATACATCTTTCTGATGATAGTTTCGTTCTGACTGAATAAGAGGAAGTAAGTAAATGATATCGAAGAGAAGGAGAGAGAGGTGGAGGGGAAAACACGAATATCTAGCAATTTGTATGTACAGTAAGCCTCTGTAATTGCCAGACCATCTATCTATCTATCTATCTATCCTTGCGAACGCGCGCAACCCCCCCGAAACCCCTCCATGTTTCTGCTCTGTCTCATTTACATATTATAATTTATAGGTCAAAGATATCGGCTCGGTACTCGCCGGTTGTCGACGTTGTTGTACAATAGGGAAATGCATACACGAAAGCATGATTTTTGTTGTTAATTTTGTTTTGATGATAACTTTTTGATGTACTTTTCATTCAGAATATTACGAAAAACAGAATCTAAACGTAAACGTCGATCATACGTAATCATAAATAAAGAGTGATGAAAAAACAGTCTAGCGATTGTATTATTTTATTTTTGTTTAAAGTCAAAAATTAAATTTAATGCAAATTGTAATCGTAATTTTAATTTCGCATGAATATTTCACACGAAATTCAATGATTTTGTTGCAACGCGAGCCTTGTTAAACGAAAACGAAACCTCTTTTTCTCGTTCCTCGTTTAATAAATAATAAATAGTCGATGATTCGCGATTACGCGAATGATGTTTCGCCGCTGGAACGTTTGGCCATAAAAATCTGAGTGTTTAAAGAACGATGTGGCGATGGAGCGAATGAAGATGTACAAGAGGATATACAAGAGGATACGAAGAGAAAGAGGGAAAGGAAGGGAGCGGAGATAAAGGAAGGGTACCTTTCCCCTTGGGGTAACTAAAACGTACTTAGCTGCGGGGTTAAAAGGTGGAGAGTCATCGCGTGATCGTGGAACGTTATCCTAAAGCACGTAACCCAGCCACCGAAGAAACAATCCGAAGAAAAAGGAAGGGTCGATTTTCTCCGGGGTGATGGAGACGCTGCGGTGAAGGATCAAACCGTGCTTAGTGTAACGATATGCGGGGATATGCGATGATTCTCCATTTAGATATAGTTACATTTAATTTTCGAATGTTTTATGGGCACGCTATTGTAAATGAATTGATCATCGTCCAAAGTATCCCGGATAAGATCGATTTTTAAAACTTTCTTCCCGAGATCCTTTTCTCATACATTATTTCCTTTGTATATTCATATATTCGTATATTCGTATATTCGTATCTTCGTATTTTCGTATCTTCGTATATCGAATCACGATTATATTAAAAAAAAAAAAAAGATGCATATTTTATTTTTAAAAAAAAACATTTCTAAAAATGAAAAATATCTATTAGATCGATGATAATGAGAATACCTACCTTTTGAATGTGTAATTTTTGATCGTAATGAATAAACATTATTGAGAGTATTTTTCTTTTTTTGACAACTTTGACACGAATTATATCATTATTATCGAATAACGATACGATTATTAAGATCGATTCGTCGATCGATCTTAACGTTTCCATTCCGAAACTTTGAAAATTTAAAAAATTCTTATTTTATTATTATGAATAAACACGAAAACGGATATATATATATATATATTCCGATCGAGTAGATTGAATAAGTGAAGATAAGATTAATATCATTTATTGAGGGAAAAAAAATATGATTCTCTCGATGTGAATAGCGAGATGAATACGATATCATGTGATCGTTTTTCTCCGGAGAAAAAAAAAAAAAGAAAAAGAAAAAAAAAGAAGAAAGAAAGAAAAAAAAACCCAAACCTGAGAAATAATTCAAATAAGCGATAACAAAGCGTAATTGGGAAAATACGACGAAAATGAGGAACGAGGAAAGAAACGAAATAACAGGGAATATGATAATTTCGAGGAAACGCGAATATGAAATTTCACGAAACAAGATGGAATTGATGAAAAAATTATTATTTCTTCGAATCGAACCCGCGCGAAATGCACGCACTAGATATATCGCGAAAGCGGCGATAAAAAGAATATATATTAAGGAGTATTTGCGTACAAATTCGATTCAAGATAAACGTGTGAAAAAATATATGCCACAAGAAAGATTTTTTGCCATTCAACTCGATGAAATCGATCGTCCGGCACACGGATGTAATCTATTATTGAAAAATTACCCTGGATGGAATCTTTTCTGCTCTGGTGTGATAAGAGAGAGTATAACGATGGATAAGAAATATCCGTATCCGTATGAAAAAAAAAAATCTAATTGTAAATTATTTGCATGACCGTCCACAGGTTAATTCGTGTCCTCGATAACGGTATAATTAGGGTTAGTGTGTTGATAGGAAGGTTAGGTAGCGATGATGGAAGTGAAGAGAGGGAGAGATAGAGGGTTGGGAAGCATAAAGGAGTTAAGCCACAACGCATCAGGCTCGCACGTGGGCGTGCGTGATAACGAAGCTTACCATCGCGATCGACGAGTATGTCTTGCACGTGCATGTGCATATAACCCGCGTAGTGTAGACGGACGCGTAGATAGTTCTGGATGGAGCTTCCAAGTTTGATATTACCCTGGCAAGTGTCCATGACGATCTTATAACTCAAGTGTTCGCTACCTATAATGCGTGAAGCGTGCGTATGTAGATAGATATATACGCGATGCATAAATGCGTTTGCGTGTTCGCTATATTCGCAAGTGTGTGAGTGGATTGTAACGGTAATTGTATTGTCTACGCGCATTGATCTTTCCTCGTCTGGCAACGCGCAGTTAGATCCTTCTATGTCTACGTATATACGTTTCGGCCGATATGAACGGCCTATATCAACAAATAGAAAAGAACAAATAACGAAGAGAAAGAAGATAGACGTAAGAAGATCGGATCTTTCCGATTCGAATTCTGTTGTACGTTTCATCGGTTTTTGCGATTGATGAACATTTCAACGATCAACGTGCAACGCAATATTCGTTTAAAATTTCACGAATCCTTCGAATCGTTCAAGTCCCATTGTTATTATTTGATACTTGATGCGAATCGAACGATTCTTCTCGTAAAAATTTTGAATTTTCTTCGATTCAAACTGTATATGGCTTTCTATAAACATCGTATCGTGTTTTCGAGAAAATTATCGTTATTTAGTTATTTAATAGTTAAATTGATAAATTAAATTCTTTTTATAACGAATATTTAACGATTTTTCTGACCTTTCTCCGTCGACAAAATTCGGCTATTCTCCTTTCAAACGCGTTATTTTTCAATAACAAATGCAACAGAATACTCGGATAAATATTATTATTAGAATTTTATTGGCAGTTATATGCAGAGAGGATGATTTATTAATATTCATTTTCCCATAAATGTACAGAGATTAACGAGTTACTCAAACATTTTTTGCTTCGTCACAAATTTACGTGGCATTTTGGTATTTTCTAAATCATCGAGATCGCGTGATCGATGATTGCTACTCTGTATCGAATTTCGATAAACAATTTTTCCCAACTGCGAATCAGCATGCTACCGATTTAATACCTTCAATATTCGTATGTTCGCATTTATGGGATTTTTCGTTGCATATATTTTTACGTATTATCATTAAAGCCAAATATATCGCGTGCAACTTTTTCTTTTACAAAAACAACGATTTCACGATTAATGATTATAGCATTATTTATCGCCTTTTACTATCGTAACGATTTAATATCGGAAAATCAAGAGAAATAAATTTATAATCCTGTTCGTGTATAATCGCGTATAATTTTTATTTTTCGTGCGAAAAGAAATCGAGTCACGATGTTAATAAATAAATTAGGTTAAAAAACGGTATTTTTACACTTTTCGACAAGTGGCAAGCGTAACGTTTTTCCGTATTTTATTTCTATCGTAGAGTATTGGAACAGACGTATCGATTATGATGAATTTATGATGAAAATGTGAGAAATCATGATTACGGGAGATGTTGCGATCCACGATGGTCTAACGTTGGCTTTCGTCTTACAACACGCAACAGGTTCTTCGTGTTTATATTTGTCGAGTATGTCACGAATAATGCACGATTACGAAATCCTTTTCTCTACTGTGCGTTTCTTTATTATTATCCCCCGTTAAAAACGTGATTCTTGAATCGACTTTACGACTCACGTTTAAAGATATATAAGAAAAATATATAAAATAAGAAAAAAAAGAAAATCGAAATTTTGTCGTATCGGATCATTCTATGTAAAGAATGAAAAAGTAAAGAAAGATATTTCATATTTAAAACAAATCAGGATAACGTTTCGCTATTCGCGTTCGCGATATTGTAAACGGAGAAACTTTTCTTTGAATATTTTGCTGTAGCTTTCGTTAGTTGTTCGTCCAACAATTGTATCCTTAAAAAATCTTCACAAAGTTCGAAATCGAAATCCTATCTTTCGTACACGCACGTGCCCATTGGTCTATCCGAAAGCGGAAGGAACGAAAAGAAAAAAGATCAGGGAATGGAAAAGGACGCGAAACGAAAAGTAATTCTTTTGCCAGGTTCGCATTGTCAGTGCCAGAAGGCCGTGTAAAGCTATCTTAATCGCCTCGTTACACGTTACGTTAGATAAACCGCGAGAACCGCTGTTACATCGCAATATTGTTCGATTCATGATATTTAATGGTCCATTTGTTAAGTGGTTTCGTAACTCGATCTTCGACAAAGTTTCGAAAATTGATAAAATATTTTCCCAATTGACATTTCAATCGTTATAGTACGTTATTATACGTATTCCGTGATACGCGTGTTGATATCTGTTTTTAATCTTCTTACGTAAGATATTTCCTTAGTCGAATTCGAATTGGCCGAGCAAAGCAAGATACCACCGCGTGATGGTAGATAGCAAAGATAAGGTGGATTGAAACTCAAGGTGTTGGTCGAACAGGTTGAAGTGGTAGCGAGGGTGTTGCTAGGTTACTAGCCTGTTTCGGTAGATGAAAAGGCGGTTGGCATTGGACCTTGGCGTGTATCTTCGATAGCAAGAAACTGCGGTACACCTCAAACGTTATACCTTCCTTCTTCGTTAACTCTCAATTTTCTTCTTTTCATTTTCGTCCATCTTTGACTTTTTCTTTATCACCGCGCATCATTTCACCGTTTTCACACTTTTCATTCCATCAGTCTTGACAAAAGTTATTTATATTCCTTCTTCCTCCGGAATATCGTTCGATCGTGGAATAATCGTTTGATCGTTGAACGTGTATCGAACTTGATTACTCGCGTCACGTTCGTATTAAACGTGTAATGGCCTCGTGAATTTCTAAATATCGCGATGGCAAGTTAATGCGAGAATAGCGAGAGAGCGTTTCGTAAATTACCAGAGAGTAGGGATGAATAACGGAATATTTTATGTTTAAGAGTAATTTTTTTTACAAACGTCACGGTTTACCCATATCGATACGCGTACAGGATCAAGAGAAGAAGAAAATAAATTTCATTTATTTAGAAATCGATTGTCATTTCGATTATTTTGTTGCATCTGTTGTCACCTTATAACGTTGAAAAGCTAAATAATCTTCATTATTACTTGTATATTTTATTTATTTTATTTAGATAGACTATAATCAGTTGATTGAAAAATCAAAAAAGTAAATCAAAAAAAAATATGTATATAAATTTATCACTGTATCACTGTTTCTTTTGAAATGATTTATTATTTCGAAATATACGACGCAAAGTTCCATAAGATGTCACGTCTAGCTATTTTGTGTCTTGTCCATGGCAATACATTCGGTTAACAGCTGGCCGATATACCATCGGCGTGGTGTAGAACACCACTTTGGTTTCGACAACGATAACCAACAACGATAACCAATCCTTCTGACCTGTGCGGCAGCTCGATAGATATACCAACGATCCGTTATGCCAGACCCTCTTGTTTCAACGTTGCGGTTGCATTAAAACAACCTGTTACCTACGAACACCTAACTCCGGTGTTCCTAGTTTTCTAATAACGAAAAATGGCTTGTTGTTAGTTAACGACGACGAGAATTACCCATGGCTATGCGGCTAATCGTATAGCGGTGATCGTCTACGCTAGTATCGCCAACACTGGATTAAGCTATAGTTCATCCTGGTGGTTATTATTTAAACGTCGACCAAACGCTTAAATAAGCTATCCAATTTTATCGATCTATCGTCCAATTGTGATCAATCGAGTCGACAAAAATGCAAATAGTTTTATCTTATCCGTGAGAGGAGGTTAAACGAACAGTCTTCTCGATTTTGTTATCCGAAATAGTTTTCGGTCGACAAGAAAATTATACACGATGATATTTTTTTAGTCTCGCGGAAATTTGGTTCGTTCTCGCGTATTATCCGTTTAATTTTCACGTTCCTTCCAATTTTCCACGATATTCTTTCCAATCCATTTGATTCCAGTGGATACGTACTCGAGTTAACGAAAAAAGATCGGTATCGAGATTAGTTTTAAGAAAGTTCCATGTACCGGTTATCGACGAAACTACGTTCGTAGCTTGATTATAAAATTATAGGGATCGAACGAGATCGATTAAGTATACATAGCGTAGTATAAATAGTAAAAAAGGAACAATGATGTTCGAATTGTGCGATATTCTCTGTCTTTAGTCGTCTTTAGTCCAGACGTTACGTTTCGCCAGCGTTATTCGTCATTTTCTTCCCTCGCGAGAATAAGCGCAGATTTGGTCGTATCGTGGCAAAGGAAATTCGCATTACGAGGTGGAGTTTGTCGAGACAGTGACTGACAGCCAGACATCGTTCCCCATTAACGATAGAAAACACGCAGGATGTTGTTTGCGCGCGTGGCCACTCGATACGACGTGAATTCGAAACAAGTATCGTTACGAATCCGATAATCTGATTTCACTCGTCCCCCGATGATGAGTCGTTTTGGGAGAAAACAGAATCGGAAGAAAGAAAGAAAGAAAAGTGAGAAATATTTAATTTGCGAGGGATCTATTTTACCGAGTCTTACCTTCTATCTGGAGAGATCAACTATTTCCAAGCAATTAAAATCAGATAATTAATTCCAATTTGTTCGTTGTCATACGATTTCGATTATATTCGTATATACTAGTTGATTCTCTTCGTCTCGTTTCCATTCCCATCGTTTCATTCTTGTATCGATCGATAAAAGAAATAACTAAAAGGAGAAAAGAAAGAACAATCCGTTCGTAGACCGGTATACGCGATACACTTCTCCACGGTAGACAAAGAAAGATCCTGCCTCGCTTTAAATTGTACGATTATTATTTCGATTATGGCTGTTTTGGGATGCCGGCGTGAAGATAGCGTTCGCATCGAATTTCACCAAGTTTCTTGCCTATCTACGCTTCCTGGCCCGAACAGCCGGTAGTGCGACATCATCGTCGAGCGAAACGGGTACCGTGGAAGCGCGATAAGAGACAAGAACTAAAGGGAAACGATGATATTCGAGGAAAAGGGCTGTTCCGAAAAGCCTACCGCAATCATCGTAAGGGGATTCGAGATCCTTTTCAGCCATTACGTCATCCCCACTATACCAACCAATCTTCGTTCCTTTATACCTGTATCTCACATTTTTCGCTTCCTTTCTTCCTTTCTTCTATTCCTGTGCAACAGAAATCGTTTTAAATTTAATCGCTTACGGAAGATACGACGATTGTTTTTGTCGAAAAAAACAATTCCAATTCTAAAATCTCCACGAGATTCAATCTAGTATCAATCTACATTTCTCATGTTTTTTCTCTTTGCTTTCCTTCTTCTTCTTCTTCTTCTTCCCTCCTCCTCTGTTTTTAACAGAGTATTAGTTTACAATATACGTTATGTTTATACGTTACTTTAAGATCGAAATATCTGCGAATAAATAATTAAGATCTCGTTTTTTCGATATCTCGCGATTAAATAGTAATTCAAATTTTATCTGTAGATTTCGCAAACTTTTAAGAAATCTTTTAAAATTACAAATACCATTGAATTTTCAGAGATGAGTTTTCGCATTTCGATCGATATTTCAAATTATATGCCTTTTCGTGCATAGGATGTATGGGATAGGGAGGGTTTTAGGAAAAAAGAAAGGAAGAAAAAAAGGACGAAAGGAAGAAAAAAGAGAAGAAAAAAAAAAGGACGAGGGATGAAACAAGAAGAAGAGACTAGAGGTGCGGCGTGGTGCGACGTCAGGCCCTGCCGCTGCCAACTTTCGTAGATATTGAATATCTCGGACTATCAATCACTTCGGCAATATCCCAAAGTATTGGTCTTATATTTGTTTCTATATCGATGTGTACCGATTTATACTTGAGTCACGTTCTTTCGGAATCAGTTTCGAAAATCATTGTCTTTCGATCTTGCATACGTTTGTTTTACTTTCATCATTTTGCTTTGTTACATGACATATATACAATATATTAAAAATTTAATTGAAACCACCCATTGGATCTCGAGAAAAGAACCATAGAATATAGAAATTGATTATCCAATTCTGTATATAAAGTTTCGATATTTTTTTTACCATATTTTATATTTTCATCTCATTACCACGAGAGACGATAGGAGTAAAAGTGTTTTCGAAGAAAAAAAAAAAAAAAAAGGAAAAGAAGAGAAAAATACAGATTTTTATTCCGATACGATGATCTCGTTCGATATCTCGCATCGATATATGATTTCGCGTTCGATTCTCGACGCCTCGTTTTTCGACGAGCGTTGATTTCAGCCGAAAAAGACTTCTTTTTTATCTCCATCCTTCGGAGTCACCCCATATCCGTCGACAGATCGCGGCAAAGTGCTTCGCATGTAGACACCGTGTGGAAAACGTTGGATAGGGAGTTGGATCTTTCAAGATGGTGCACCTTGGCACTTTGCTGCTATGAGAATTTTTTTTTTCTTTTTTTTCTTCATCCCTTCGTATGTCGTTCACAGGGTATACGCCAAGTTTCCCTTTCTTCCTCGAGCGACTGTTAACCGGTCTAGCCTGCCTTGTTCTTCTTTCTTCTACAACGATTGAAAGAACGGCGCGTAAGAAGGAAGAAGAATGGTTGGAGGAAAGGGAGGAAGAAAAGGCGGTCGATGAGGGAAAAATGCGAGACTCCGTTCAATGTTCCAAGTTTCTTTATTAGATCGGAGGTGGCCATTCGTCGAAAATGGACCAAAATATCCTCGCTTCGTCTTTTTCCACCAAACTTTGTATCGCTTACTCTCCACCTCCTTCTGTATCACGTTTACACGAGTGAAACTGTTTATATATCGAAATGTAAAATTCCAAGGGAAGAAGGCTCGTTCTATTTCTTTTTTTTTTTTTTTTTTTCATTTCACGCTATCGTCGAAATTTAATACGGAATAAAGATAAAATCTCGAAGAAGTTTGTATAGGTGTTTGCGTGCCAAATTTACATTCTTCCTCTTTTTCTTATCGAACGTCATTCCGTATTATTCGCATTATTTCTTTCGATATCTTTACAGGGACACCGATCCACGAATAGATAATATTCGTGCTAACATTTTCAAAGTAAGCAACGGGTTCCGGCAACGTAATAACCAATAAAATTCTTGGGAATTTGACGAGCACGTTCGAATATTAAGCGCCGTATGAAAAATAGAAAGCGACGTTATGCATTTTAGAAATATATCGGATATCTTTGAGCGCGTGTACGTAAACATAAATTTAAAGTTGCATTATTAATCGTGGAGTATTTTATCATCGTGCATTGGACAGCAAGTAAAAAAATATATCGTAAATGTCTATACGGTTTCAATATTGATCGACGAAAGACGAAATTTTTACGCGACATAATCCAACGTATATGTGTAATAAGTTCCGTTTAGGTTTATCGTGGATGGAGAATTTTTAATGTATTTTATTTTTAAAGATATTATTTCGAGACTGGTGAAACACGCTCGAATTGTCGTCCAACGAACCATGATATTATTTATTTTATGTGTGTGTGTTTGTATACGATTAAGCGATTGTTTCGCATGCAAGAGGAAATATTCAGTAAAGTTTGGAAAAGTTTAAATCCATTCTATCCGAAAGATCGGAAAAGTACCATTCCTATGCTAACAAGAGCTCCTTCAATTATACTTTGTCCTCGGTCTTCGCCGATTATTTGTCCTCCTCTTTCGACCTTTTCTTCAGCTTGATTTCCCCGTTTTGCATAATCTAATTTCGCTTCCTTACAGGGCCGCCCGCAAGCATTTACCTTTATTATAATTAGCTTATTTCCGGAGTGGGAGAGTTTACGACGGTTGTACCCATCGATAGCCGGCCAACTTTTCCGATTATAATATTTTATATATATTTCTCGTTAGCCGTAATTTCATTCCCGATTCGGAAATTTCGAACCTAACGTCGAATCACGTACGTAATTGAAGCAATTGCGATTCTCGCGAAACCGCAGCATTAATCACTTCTCGATTCAACGAGCGCAACTTTTCTTCCGACAGTTTGCAATTTGCAGAATGAGGAGAAACGTTAAGGAACAAATATATTCGCGAACCCGATGTAAATTGCCAACGAAACTCCATATATTCGTAACACGCGTTCTTTTCGTCGCCTATAAAGTCATGGTGTTCAAGTTACGCGGAGGGTTGAAATTTACGCTTCTTTTATAGGGATTTTTATCGGTGTGTAAACTATGCGATATCCTCCCATATCCGTTTCCGTTCTTCTTACGGATGGCCTCGACCTTTATCCCTCGTAGAATCGAGTTAGCTTTTTCGAGACGATGAATTCTGGATAAATCGTTCGATTTTTTCCGCGACCGTTAAATGTCGATTTCCCATTCGCAGAGAAATATCCTACAGCATGTTTTCTTTTTATTAACTCTTAGAATACCAAACTTGGGGAAATCTAAACGTTAGGATTTCTTTACACATTTTTCTTTCAAATTTACCGTATTAAATATAATCCAAATATATATGTATATCGATATATCAATAAATCGAATAAAAATTCGAAAAAAAAAACTTATTATAAAATATTCCATCCATGGAGTCCCGATTTATCCTACTTGGAATAAATCCAGGAGAGATGGAACGGAACTAATTATGCGTTTACGTGATAAATAACAACCATTGGAAATTGTGTTTACGGTTTCATTATTTTTTTCGTGTCGTTGCAAAATGAGTATAATCACGATGATGATGATGATGATGATGATGATATATATCATGAAATTCAAATTCAAATGCAACGATAAAATCGTGTGACGCGCAACAATCGTTCCGAATTTTTATGGAACGAAGTTGGCACGAAGAATACGCTCAATCTTTGGACAAAAAAGAACGGATATAGAAAAGTAGAAACCACGCCGACTAATCTTCGGAACTCTGCCGCTTCTGTGGCTAACGGTTATGCCCAACTTTGATAATCTATATCGCTTACAGCCTGTGTCTCGACACCCGGCCATCTCGGCAGAAAAGAAGTTGGAGATTCGAAGGTTTCTTCTTCTTCTTCTTCTTCTTCTTCTTCTTCTTTTTCTTCTTCTTCTTCATTTTCCTATCGTCGTTTTCACGTAAATCGAATACGCTTGGAAGTAAAACTTTGCACTATTTGTTACGAGATTCCGTATCATTGATCCTTTCGTTTCGAAAACGAGAAACATCTTATCGATATATCTTCTTTGGTTCCAATTTTTATAAAATAAATCTTTAGTATAAAAATTACGATGTTATGATAGAAATAACATAATATGCATATCTCTATGTAAAGGCGAAATAATGTAATCGAAGAATAAATTATATCTCGTTTCGATTCTCCTGTGGTATTGTTTCTTAAGAATCTCACGTATTTGTTTAACTTTTCAACAAATCACGTCATACATATCTTCGTTCCAATACATTAGCCATAGATAGCAATGCTTTTTTTGCAAGGCAAGCATGATAATTTTCGAATTGAGTAGAGATTTCCCTCGATTATATACGTATGTATATTCTTTGTAAGATATGAATTCTAAACTTGGTGTATTTTTTATAACGAATATAATTATATTTTTTGAAATTTTTTTGAAATAACATTCGCGTTCGATAGATTTAATGGCGTGAACAATAGCTTTCTCATCATATTTATGGAGAAATCAGCTCGAGTACAGATATAATCTTTTTTCTTCTCTTGCTTTACACGTGTTTAATTTACGATTCGTTTTTTCTTGACAAAATAAATAAACGAGTAATTACATCATCCATAACGCTTTATAACGTTCCATCTCCAGTATCGATGAAGAATTTTTACGCTGGTGGTTCTCTATCGGATCACGCGAGATATAATCGAAACGTGTCTCGTTATCGTATTCGCATCGATACGCGATTCGATCGGGAATAAGATCGAAAAATCGCGGGATCTATTGTAACGAACTCGATCTATTCGCCGCGATCGTTGCATTCGATTTTATGGAAACTAAGTTCGTGAAATCCTCTTTCTAATCTGTGATACGCGCCTTTCTTCAAATTCCTATTATAAATAATTAATAGCTGGTCGAGATGGAAAAGAACGTGTTGCGATATCATCATCCCTACTCTGGCGAGAAACACACGATAACAACCCATTATATATACGTATTATACATCCCTGAGGCGAGTGTAGAACGTGTGCGTGTGATAAGAGCGAGATAACAAATGGAAATTCGATTTTAATTTAGCTTGGACGGTAGTTCACCAAGTCGTTTAAACATATTTATGCGGGTCAGCGTCAGCTGTGAGCGTATCGGTGAAAAATATCGTCGATAAAGTATCGTAGCTTAACATGCCGAAAAATAATTGTAACTGGTAAAATACGGCTCTTTTCGTCCAATCCTCTTTCGATCCGTGATCATTATCGACTATTAATTTGTACACAAATTACACATTAATTTGTTCGTTAAACACGCATTTCTCAAATCATTTTCCAACAACTATAACGAGATTGAATTTTCTTTTCCATTTTCAATCGTTCGTTTCTTTTTAATCGTCGTCAACTTGAATTTCAATATATACATATATCGAATACGTACGTAATATCTGGCCAATCGGCGATCGGATAATAAAGCATGGCTTGTCCATGAAAATCTGGATATGGATGAGTTTCGACCAATTTTTTGACGAATATCCGATTCGCGATTGAATCGCGTGCACCTCAAATATCGGCCAATCTTATTTTTTATCCGCGAGGAACCTGTATCAGGAGACGACGCAGTCGTCGCGTATATACTCTATCGGTGAAACGGACGGCAGGGAAGGAGGAAGAGAAATAGAGAGCCATTCCGGAGTCATAGTAGATATCGTCGTCTCAATCGTATTCTCCATGTTCGCTTATCCTATCCCCTTCTGTCCTGTGCTGGTCTACGTTGCCCGCTTCTATCCAACATTCATCGAGCGCATGTAATATCTTCCTTCCTATATCCCTTTTCTCTCCCCGTCTACTGGGCTATATTCTACCCGTTTCTCCAAGTGTACGCGCGTATTCGTGTTCGAGCGGCATTTTCTTCGAAAAATATACGAAACGGGTCCCATTCGCACGACAAAAGTTCTCTCTTCTCTCGAAAGAGATTGCGGGACGCTTTTAAACGCGTAAAATGTAAGTAACCGGAAGTTTCTTCCATCTATAAAGGAAGTTAGATTTTACCATAAATAGAAAATGTCACGAGAACGTACCACAACAGGTCAAACGAATAGAGATCGTGTTTGATCCTCGTTTGGAATCTTTTGTTCTTTGAATGCGATTTCAATTTAATTTTTCCCTAACGTGATGGTGTAGATAGAAAGTGAAATTCACGGTCGAACATCGATTAAAATGATCGGTTTGTCTCGCGTACGATTTTATTTTCGATTTTCTCTCTCGCTCTTTCGAGAGAGAATTTTATATGTTCGAAACGGAGACGTAAAAAAGTTGCGATCCAAAGTTTTATCAAATTCATGGAATGGAGTGGATAAGAATCGCTTCCTGGTTCATTTTGTCGCGAAGAAACGACCAATTTTCGCCCGAACATCGAAATTAATCTTTGACGTTGGCATCCTTGATTTCCAGCCCGCTACGGAAGATAGCTCAGCTACGGAAAGAAAAGAATATAAATATATATTGTGTATCATAAATCTATACAACAACGAAAACGATACTTACCAAGGATTATTTATGGATCGAGCGTAAAACGAATCTTGAGAAGAATTTGTCGTGATGATAGATTTTGATAAGATATGATCGTTAAATTTGCGTCAAGTTTGTTTATAATTTGAAAATACCATTTAGAATAAAAAAAAAATTAACGTTATTTGCGTTAATTACGATTCCAAAATGAAATTTACTTCTTTCCAATTTTCACGGAATCTGTGTTCACGGTTGTCTTTATTTATTTTTTTTGAAAGACACGTTTATATCTATACGTATAATAATATATAGCGAAGGTATTTCCCGTCTACGAGTTTTTACCCTTCGAGCGAAAGGGTTTCCAACGAAATCTTATTTCCTCGAAATTATAGGCGTCGTGGTGGTACAGCGACGGGACACGAAATAAGGTAAGAGTCGCCGTTTCTTGAGCGCTCTTTTCACCCTCTTAAAAGAGGAAACGCGGCGTCGAGTGTAGCTACATTTTAGTGGATTCTTTGCGCGCTTGTGCAACAGCAATTTCTAATTAGCCAATTAATTTGTAATTAGTGCGAGATTCGTTCGTAATTTTGTATATTTCGTTCGGGCGAAAAAGGATGGTTTTTTAAAGACGACATAGATGATGATAATAGTTTAACCGTAATTCGCCGATAAAACGTACGAATCTACAAATCTTACTATTTATAGAATTTCATCGAATCATCGACTATAAAATTGTTGGAATAAAAGAAGAAAAGAATCGGTAAAATTGAAGCAAGGGAAGGGGATATTAATTTCAATGTTTAATTAAATTTCGACCGATATTCCAATTTTCTTGTTGAGGATGACGAGAGCAGCGACGCGTACTTGATCCAAAAAGCCGGCCAATATTTAATTTTAATGCTCGCACCTAGCGGGGACCGGTTGATATACGAGCGTGTCATTAATAGAACGGTGTGTGCGCGACATATATATATATACATACATACGTATTCTCGTTCGGTTCAGTTTATTTGGCAAAGAACCAACGTTCCGGTCCCCAACGTGGTACGGGAGTCCCATTCACGATCGGATGGCGCTGCCATTTTCGAACAATCGCTCGCGATTCACTCTCGGTTCCGTCCTTATTTTATGCACTTGCATGCGATGTAACCCAACTGTGAGGATGGATTCGGGTACACTGGCCCACGCGTACACTCGTATAATTCCGTTCTTTTCGTTCGTATACTCCCGCGTGTTATTTTGTCGTCCGTACACGTTGAACGTTGACTAGTGACCCGTTTATTCGACGTACGTGTACGCTTCGTTCTACGTCTTCGAGGCACAAAGTACAGAATTGGCGGAAATGCGAAGGACAAGGGCTGTCAACTGCAACTGGATATACACATCCCGCAGGAATACGAGGAAAGTAAGGAAAATCTTTTTGTATCTTTTCCACAGAACGTAAGTACGCGTTACACGACTTGTATAACTGGGCGTGTCTATATATTGCCCCATTTAGAAATCTAGAATCCTCGATTTCGTCACGAATAAGTACGAAACTTGCATCTTGTACGTACCTAGTTCTCGCAATTTCTTTTCCTTCTCGCCTCCTCTCTCTCTCTTTCTCTCTCTCTCTTTCTCTTCCTCTTTCTCTCTTCTGATTTGAGAAAAATTATTTAATCGCGATACACTATACTATTCTACTATATATTTATAAACGTTAAAGAATATTGCGATAAGATTTTGTTTCATGTTTCCATATTAAGCAATCAAACCTGTATCCACTTGCGCGCGTAATGTACTAGTTAAGATTTATAAGGATCTATAGGCAGAATCGAATAAGAGTAATACGAGTGATCTCGTTCCTCTAGTGGGAAAATATTATTCGGAGAGTTACTCCTTTATCGCGTTCCTTGAAAAAAATTCCTTGTAGACGACTGCTTGCAAGACCACCACGATGGAATTCGATTGTCTCATTTTACCCTTCGTACTTCGTTCGGTGTACACGAGACGATGGTTGAGAGCGAAAAAGGGACAATTTAACGGGAGAAGTGAGAGGTGCAGGAATGAAATACGATGGACGAACACGAACGGTAAGAGCACTTTCTTCGTGAACCTATGAAAACATAGTTTTCTCTGCTTCTCAGACACACGCCAGCCTCTTCTATATGACGTTACGGGATAGCCATTAATATCGTCGCAGACCATATATATTTACTTCGATCCTAGCCGGGAAAAACTCACTCTGTTCGTGTTATTTCTATCGAGGCTTTTATTCTATCTACAGAATGTTCCGTAACAAATAGGAAATATTTCAACTTTGAAAGCAATGAGAACGTAATCTCTTAATTGATTTTACTTATAATATGTAAGATTTCTATGAGTATATGAAGAAGGAAGAAGACTTCTCGAATTAGGAAAAGTGGAGAATAATGTAATTTAAACTTGCAAGTATATTTTTCAAATCGCTTCACGTTGCAACGATCCGATCGAAAGAAGAATGACATTTTAAAAATATATCGTAAAAATCGATCTTTGTTCTCGAGTTATCGTACGTTTTGATGTTGGCTTTTCGAAAAAAATGCTCCAATATTTTTTTTTCGATGTATAGGTGGAACAAAGTTTGATACGGCGGAAATGGTCGTTTAGTTGGAAGCTTCCTTTAGACGAAGCTTCCTTTTGTCTGGACTCGATACATCGTGGTATGGTTGATATACGGGTGAAGCGGCGAAGAAGAGAGATCCGATAAACCTCTTGCAAAAGTACGAAGGCAGCGACAACAAGCTGATATCTAAGGATTACGGATATACACCGTATATACTTTATCCTAGCTTCTTACGTATACGTATTCACGATCGCACAAACTTGGATACGCTATGCTGCGGAGAAGCATACGCTCTTCTTCCTATCGTACACACGGCATCCGTAGTCACGAACGAAACCGTGTTTTAGACTTTCTATCTATCTATCTATCTATCACATCACTCGGCGAAATTCTCTTTCGTACATATGTATGTGTACGTACCGTATATATTTAGTCGGAGAAAGGAAAAAGCTTGGAGGAATTATGAGACGATGGCCATCTTTAGGTATGTACGTATCCTTCCTTCCTTCCTTCTTTTCTTACGCTAGTCCAGAAAAGGTTTCGGTCTTCTAGGAGAAAACGAGGTCGTAGCACCGTAACTACGGTTTTCTCGTTGAGAACCATACATCATCATCGTGTTCAACGAGAACAGAGGGCAGCTCTAAGTGCCTCGAATCGAGCTTCGTGCTTTGCTACTTTTATGCTAGATTCATCCTGGTTTTATCGTACTCCCATTCCGTCACGGTTCATCCTTCGTCCTAGACGACCATCACACCTTTTTCCTCCATTTTTCTTCTTTTTTCTTCTTCGTCTTCCTCTTCTTTTTTTCGCTTTATCACTATCTCTCTACGGTGTTATATCTTCTCGTTTCTTCCGAATTTTCGACATCGAATGCAGCGATGCGTTAGCTTACTTTATTCACGTACACAAGTACCGTGATATTTTTCTTCGCGCGAAACGTGTTACGTGCGTTACGTTGACTCGATCGACATTTCCTTACTACATATTTTCTAAGCGGTTTCGAATTTAATTAAAACGATCCGATTCCGATTCGATTCGCTCGTTGGCACGTGTGTATCCATCGAATCACATCGAAGCGTGGAATTGCGTGTCTTGGCGAAAGAAACGAATTTATAGTAATTGGGATCGATTCGATACGTCGATTTCTCTGCCTGTATCGTTTTGTTTGTTATTTAACTACGGTCGATATTAGAAAATCCGATTAGATAGATAAGGTTTAGTCGGATCAGAGGATGCGTTGATCGTTCGGCACGTCGCTCGTAGCACGTGGCCCGATTGGCGCACACTAATTATACCGGGCAGCGTAATTCCATTAGCGTAATCGCATCGCGGGACGGTAATTGAACGACTAATTAGATTAATTTAAAATTTCGTTAATTCGAGTGGTCCAATTAGTAGATTATACGGAGGCAGCTGTTATTTGCG
>NW_006263734.1:184142-185467 GCF_000469605.1 Apis dorsata | reverse complement strand
AAAAAAGGGGAAAAAAAAAAAAAAAGAGAGAAGAGAAGAGATCGAAGAGGCCAAATGTGAAACGGCAGAGCCCGAAGAGTACGGAAGTGGAAGAGAGAGAGAGAGGAGGGGACAAACTTTTGCGACATCGGGAGGATGGGTGAAGATGACGAGGGTGAAGGAGAAGGAAGGTCGGAAGACTGTCGTGGCATTGATCGGCCACCACCGCCACTGAGATATTCTACCGCTCCGCTCTTCTCTTCGTCCACCATCATCTAGATATCCACGAGCTTCGCCAATTATAAATAGAATACGATAACATCTATACAATTATCCGAGAGATTAACCGGTAATTATCCCCGTTGCCGATATCGAAAAAAAATCCCTTTTCTTTCCGGTACGGTATCGCGAGAAACAAATATTTCGAGAAAAATAGTAGTAGTAGTAGAAATCAATTTTTCGCGAGACGACGCGAAAAAGAACGTTCGGCGAAAATTGAGAAAAGGGAAAAGGAAAAGGAGGGAGGAGGGAGAGGTGGAAGGGATCATGTTTTCTCGCGATAATCGGATCGTTTCGTCCACTCCCTCTCCCNTCGTAAAACGGAAAGGTACACGAGGAGGAAATATACGGGGCGTAAGGGAAGCGTAAGGGGAGGGAGGGGAAGGGGGAGGAGTTACGTTTCCAGACCATAGACGATTCCTTGATCCATCACGAAGATCCTCCATGTCCGATATCGTCGAGTATCTCGGGTGGAAGTGACATCGTTTGCGGCCCTCCTCGAAATTCCGCTTCGACTCATTCGTTGCGACATTGCCGGTAACGAGGGAGACGCATCATCGGGATAGATATAAAGAAAGGAAGGAAGGAAGGAAACCATGGTTTGGAAAGAAACAAGGAGTGGAGAGCGAAGAAAAGAGCGGTGGTTCGTTGGATCGTTTCTGGTCAATTTTTCACGAGAGGTGTCGCGATAACCGGAAGCGAGAAGTGACTCGGTTGTGACGGGTGAGCCGCGGTACGTTGGCGGCAGGCTGCTAGCGTAACGAGGATAAACGAAGAAGAAAGAGGGACGGACAGACGGATGAGGAAGCAGGTTTTCACCGCGGTTCGTTTCACCGGTTGAAAAACGAAGGAGGAGACGACAGGAAGGGGATTGAAGCGAGGTTGGTACGCCGCGGCGAGAGAAACACTTTATAATTGAAAAGCTTCGCTTAAATGGAAACGTTTCTCTCTTTATGCCGGCCGTCATCGTGGAAAAGTAAAAGAGGCCGCCGCTGCTCGTCGCTCGAGCCGCCACGCTGGATAAACGAATTTATTAAGGGCATGTCGAGGTTGCGGCAACCACCTGC
>NW_006263734.1:180507-184135 GCF_000469605.1 Apis dorsata | reverse complement strand
CTGGCCCGAAAACACCGAGCCGCGCGTTTCCATCCAACTTTTCTCTCTTGTTTCGCAAAATTCTACCTGTGCTTGAAACGGAACAACATTGCACAGAGAGTCGAGAAAAAAGGTTTCTTCGTTACGTTCGAATCTTTTCTATCCATCCGATTCGTTGGGAGACGCGAGTTCAAACTTGGTTTCCCTCGTGTCGAGAATCACGTTTGTCGAAGATCGCATTTCGATCGTGAGATTCTTTCTTTGACTTTCGTCACAATTTCTTTTCGTTCGCGCGAAAAGAAAGAACGGACGAGGTTCGACCGATTTCTCGTTCGCGAAGGAAAGGAGGAGGAGAGAGAGAGAGAGAGAGAGAGAGAGAGAGAGAGAGAGAGAGAGAGAGAGAGAGAGAGTTGGTTAATAAAGTCAACGAAAAATCAGTGGACGAACGGTGGTGGGGGATCGTTGGCAAGAAACGAATCGCGCGGATACAGTGGAGCGAGAAAGAAAGGATTTTTACGAGGGAATTTGAATGGATCGTTCGGCAGACGGTGTTTTCGACTGTTCGAGTATTGAAAAACGTAGGCGCAGCTCGTGCCAGGTTGGCCGGAGTTTGCCTTATGCGCAGCCAAACTGTTGGCCCCGTAAATTGCGCGTTATTGCTTTTATGGATCCGAGGGATCGAACGTAACTGTAGAACGGGTGGGGATAAGAAGAAGAAGAAGAAGAAGAAGAAGAAAATGGATATTGGTGAGAGAGGATATACGGGCTAGGCTGTAGATAGCTCCTAATACAATCGGGTGATAAAAATCGCGAGGCATATAACGCGAAATACATTTTGTCTCGCGGACTTTTGCAGCGTAACGTTTCGCGAAAGTGGCCATCAATTTGTCTCGTATTACAACCGCTCGGGAAAAGAGAATATCTTCGTTTCTATTCCGATACCTATTTTTCTCATACCCTACGAGTCCATCCATCCATTCATCCTCCCCCCCTTCCTCATCGCGTTCCCAAATAAATAACCTTACGAATAATTATGAAAATTAAAGATTTGAATGTGTGATCATTATCGCACCCGTGCACGGGTTTATTATTGTAATCCCCGTTTCTACGGTATTTCGTATCGCTATTGCTCATTGAAACGTTAAAATTACGGCTGCAACGGTGTTTAATAAAATCGAGTATTTAGTTATTGTGCTAACAGAGCGACGCCGCTGTTAATTTCCTGCATAAATATCGTCAAGACTTTATTACCGTTCCCATGCCGATACAACGGGAATGGTTAATGTCGTTGAATCGACTCGGTCGTCTCTCACTTTCGTGCGTTAAAATCGCGCGAATATATCACCGTTGTTACGCATTATCAATTACGCCGCGTACGTGTGCACTCGTGCGTGCAAACAATGATTAACGCGTGTCGACGAATATTCTTTGATGCAAACGTTCGTACGATAAATAAACTGCTCGATAAATGACGTGTTTGCCGCGTGGCAAACGTTCGTATTTCGAAGGGCGAAATTCTTGATATCCGGGGGGATTGATGATCACTACTAGGCGAACAACTGGCCGTCGTCTTGAATAACGAAGCCAATTATCGTCCATATTTATTTCATTTCCTATTCCATCGATCGTCTCCTGTTCCTATCGTTTCCCAATGGCGGTCAACCAACTATCTGTCAACCATACATCTCTTCAACGCGTAAATCAAATCGGTAATTACGGTAATTATTTATGGAAGCTTGGTGGACAAAAGCTTCGGTATTTAGGAATTCGAAATCTCGGGGTATAATGTAATTGTTTTCGATCAAATTTTCGAACGACGTTGACGTAGCAAGCAGTGGCAACAGGTTGAAACGATTGCAAACGCGATAACGCGATATTCGTGCTCGGGTAAATGTTCGAAAAGAAACGAAATGAAAAAGAGAAAGAAAAGGAAGAGAGAGAGAGAGAGAGAGAGAGAGGAGAAAGGAAGAAAAAATATACATTTCACGCTTCATCGACGCGTTCTTTCGTTTCGTCCGCGTCGGATAAACTAAACAAGATTCGTGCGGGTTAGGTTTGCGCAGTTTAACGATAATCGTACCACTCGAGCTGAAAAGGGACGCGGCGGATCGATATCGATTAAGATCGAGTTTGTTCGAGGCAATTTGCAAAGCGTTGAAGGAACGATCGATCTAACGAGCGAGAGAAAGGAAATCGAGAGAGGAAGCGAAGCGTGGAGACCCTCGTGACAGAGTTGACGGGAGAGTCGTTGGAATCCCGCCACGGACCGTGTTTCCGTGTTTCCACGAGAAATCTTACAAGCCTGCAGGGAAACGTTCTTGTTACCGCTGCTCGACTCTCGACAATGAGCAATTACGCGACGCTCGTCGACAAAGCGTTATTCGTTCTCTCGAATTCTCCACGCCTGCTTCTTTTCTTAATTTACGCCAACCAGAGGGAGCCCACCCCCTTTCTTCGCGGTACGCTTCGTTTTCGCAGCGAACGATTCTTTACCGATATTTAACTCGCCACGATTGCTTCTCAACGTCGATTTAATTTCGACCGAATTACTGCACCGAGAAACTTAACAACTGCACGTAAAACAAAGTTGAAGACAAACTTGAATATCGATACGAATGTGAAAGCAATTTGATTCGTTGGACGATACTTTGATCTATACTTGACGAAAGAGATGTCATGTACAACGCTTCGTCTCTTGTATAAAAATATTATTCTCTTTGAAATCTATCGTCGATCGAAAGCGAGCGAAAAATCCACTAGAAATAGCAAATCGTTTCTATTACTCGTTACTTTACGAATTTTCTCGCTATCTCGAAAAAATAGTCTCCTTTCGAGTTGAGAGGAAAGTACATATCGTTCCGAATTATCTGGAAAGATTACACGGCAAATATTCGGAAAAAGTTGGAAGTCCTTCGGATGGATGGAATGGAGCATCGGTTGGGAAGATGGAACGATTTTTCCTCGTAGTCTCAACGCCGAGTGCATTATCGAGTGGGACGACAGGAATGCAATCATCTGTAATTTCTCACACCGCTGTTTGGTCTCCGGGGGGAGGGATTGGATCGATAGGGGCAATGTGTTCACGGCACTGCACCGCGTCCGATGCACCCGATGCGATTCTCGTTAAAGCCGTGTGTCCCTGCTGGCAGGTCGGCGAGTTGTGCATGCGAACCTGCCGGAATCAGGCACGGCTAGGCTATGTTTCATGCTCGTAATGCCACAAATTCACATTAGCGCACGCGACACTGGCATTCTGCGACCGGTTAATTTATTTTCGCCGCGACGCTAAACCCGTCCGCTCGTCCATTTTTCGTCCACGAAATTACGCCCCCCGTTTTTTTCGATAGTAATCCCTCGAATGGGCTGCGAATCGATCCAAATTTTCATCAGGATCAACGGTGAACGAGAAATCTCTCCATCTGATTCATCGGCAGGATGTTGTTTTTACAGGATAGAAAAGATATTAAGCTTTAAATGTTAAATCGTTTCATATCAATTTTTATTCACGCATCCTGATCACGATGTTTAACGTTTCGACATTTAAACTTTCCCCCCTCTTTCTCTCCCTTCGAGGACGATTTCTCCAAGAATGAACGTACCACTCTTCTACGAGATCGTTTCTTCGATCGATTCGAATCTATCTTTCCTT
>NW_006263734.1:177471-180379 GCF_000469605.1 Apis dorsata | reverse complement strand
TTTTTTTTTTTTTTGCGACGAGGAATCGATTGCGTTGTCCACTATTCCGTAGTGAAACGAGGGAGAGATGATGGTAAATGAAGGGATCGAAGCCAGGGTGTGTGTGCCCAGGTATTTTACATTGTTGACAAGAGTATTACGGTGTATGTACTCACGAGAAAGCCATATTCAGACGACTAATAATCGGCGTATCTTTTTCAACATTGACGTCTATACATTATTCAAGGCGTGAACTTGGTTGGAAGATCTTTCTTTCTCTCTATATTTTCAAAACGTTTTCTTTCTTCCCATTTTTCGTAGTGCACTCGTGCCAAGGTGTTGTCCAATTTCTGTAACCGTGATTCTTTCTTCTCGTATATTTTTAATCGATGCGAGAATCGAGGAGCGAAGAAAAGCGCAAAGACTTTTTTATTTCCGTTAATTTTTCGATTTTCTCCATCGTACAACATCGATACTACGATGTATACTACGATGTATACTACGATGTATACTACGATGTACGATTCGAAGATTAATTTTCTCCCGATTGATTCTCTTCGAGGATACTCGTGTTTCGTGAAGTGGAACGTGGCATGCGTGGCTAGCACTTTGGCATGGTTATCAGTGTTTAGTCTCTGGTAAACTACGCGAAGGGTGCAAGAGTTTTCGATTAAGCGTACTCCCCCGCGTGTTCTCCAATTCTGGATCGGGCTCGTTTAATGTCGGAAATTGATACCCAAGTCGGATAGAACTTGGAAATCAACGTAGCTCGATCGAATCGAACGTAACGTTCAGCTTGCAACTCGGATCTTCGACTATGAAATCTAGTAACTATACGTGTATATATCTACCGAAATCCAATCGATTTCCACCATAGATGGAGACGAGATAGCGCGAAGAAATTAACGTAAGAATGATCGATCAAGGCGATTATCGAAATGAATGAAATGCAAACGAAGACGTTGGAATGGAAGGAATATATAGAAAAGAAGAAGAAAAACAAAATTTCGATAATAGACAAATTGGATACGAAAATCGCTAATTATTAATCCAATTCGATTCCCTTCGAATACACGATTATACGAATTTCTGCCAATTTATAACGTATTAATTGTATAACGTTCGCGAGTGAAAATCTGTCTCTGTCTCTCCGAAAATTATAACGATCGTGAAAAGCCGATCGCGAAAGGCAATGTTGTTTCGCTATATATTCGAAGCTATATGGATATGCATATGCAGCATCCTTTGTCTCGCTCTTACGAAGCGTTTTTCTCGATTTTCAACCGCAAGGATCGAACGAGAATCCGAAGAATGGAGGCAAGCGAAACCGCTATTACAAGGGAGGAACGGGTCGAAAAATGTTCGCGCGACAAGATCAACTATTTCGAACTAAAGCGAGTTCCGTTTTGAAGAATTTCGAGTATCGAACTCACGATTAAAACAGGCAACGATCCAGCGATACGAAGCGTTTTCTATATCTTTATTACTCCCGTTTTTAAATCTCGTTCGTTCATCGTTTCAAAATGTCGTTTCGTTGTGATTATCTTTCTATTCGCTTTAAATTGGCGAGACGACGTTTAACGTTATAATACTCCGCCTCCTCCAGTTAACGCGATGTCACGATATCCAGTTAACGTTAATTTGTCCGATGCGTGATCGTATCATATATACCACGCCAGTTGACGTTTCTCGATGATTCTCGCGAGATAGGAGTGGAAGGCGCAATCGAAGTGGTATCGTAACAAGCGCTATTGACTGTACACGCGAGTACGGGTGAGTAAAACGATAATCGAATTACGGGAAGTCGGAGGCTTAAAAATATCTGGTCGATTAAACGAGATAAGAGGAACGCTCGTACACTCGTAATTTCTGTTCCACGAGGATACAGGCGTTTATCGCGTTCCATCGTGTCCGATTAGGAGGATGCAAACCGTTCTCCGTGCTTTCAATTTTCCGTCGAGTTAAATTTAATCTCGCATAGTTTTTAATGATTTATTCGCTGAAAAATTGAAGCGTCCGCTCTGCGTGTAATGGGCGAAAAATTCGAGCGACGCTCGACGGACGGACGATTCGGCTATCGAGAAAGACGGATGATAGTTCCGTGGAAAATACGCGTAATGAAATCCACCTTTTTAAAGGTGGCCACCGAAGCGCGAAAATGGTCCTTCGTTTTAATATTCGGCCGAAATAGAGGAGTAACGGAGCGGCTAGAATAGTTTTATAGTTTCAACGACATTATCGAATCAGACACCACAATTCGCGTGATCTCGAAACGAACGAATCATTTACGCGTGCGTACTTACGATCGTTGGTCGTTTCATATTCGCAACATTCTCCCCTAGGGATCAAACCTGTTCGAAAACTCGGCCAAAACTGTTCCCTTCGAGCCTCGTTCGAACTTTGGGGATGACGGGAGGGAGGAAGAAAAATAAAAAAGAGAGAAGGGGGGTTTGCATATGCAACACGAGCCTTGGTAAACGTGGCGCATCCAGCGTGTTCTCCGATACCTGTTTGCTTTCAATCTGCGACTATCTGGCTGACAACGCGCGGCGAACTCGATTCATCGAGTAGTGTGTATCGACGACGATTAAAAAAAGACGTACGTACGATTCGATACGATCTGGAATCAAATGAATTGGATAAATAGTCGAGGTAAAGGGGAGGATACGCGGGAGAAAATGATTCGAGGGGAAAAACTATTTTCGGAGATGTCGTGCATCATCGGCAATGGGCCGGCGTTTCGTATAATCCGGTAACCGGATACCGGAGGATACGTACCTCGGTTGACTCGCGATATAATTTCTAGGCTGTGCACGTGAAATCGGTTTGCAAATAAGGAGGCGAGAAAGTGGGCGTGTGTGTGGCGTGCAGCAGAAGCCTGTTCGTACTGCCATTCGTCTTGGAGTTAAGCGGTCGGGTACTCTGATAC
>NW_006263734.1:164106-177132 GCF_000469605.1 Apis dorsata | reverse complement strand
CCGCCACTCGGCGGAGCTTCTCTTCCCCCGAATTCGACCCTGTTCCATCGGCCACCCGACTATAAGACTACCGACCGTCCCTTTGTCTTTCCTCCTCGCTTCCATTCCCTGCTCGGCCGACTACCTCTCTCTCCCTCTCCCTCTCTTTCCTTTTCTCTTTCGACTTCATTTACGCTCCGCCGGCAAGCAGAGGGGACGTTCTAACATTTAAATACCAAAGTATCCATGCCTCGTGGCTTATAGAACTCCCTTTAATGCCGTCCCTGGCCTGCCTTACCCGAGTTTCGCTCTTGTCTAGGAGACCGGCCAAATTTATGCACCGACGTCGCGCCACAATGTTTCTCGTTACACCATTCTCTTACCACCATCTTTCTACCCCCATGGCCGCGAGACCCATATTTCCTCCCTGTCCTCTTCCTCTTCGCCCGCCTAGATAACCCGGCCTTGCGTCACGCCATCGGTTTCTAACCTTTCCTCATTTTTCTTCCCCGACGCCGCTTCTAATCCCTGCCTTCCAAAGTTATATTTCCAAAGAATGCGATCCCTTCCGTTGGACACGATCGTGTAACGAGGATAATTTTCATCGGACATAATATTTGAAAGTAAAGGGATTAAGGAATAAAGAAGAAAAAAAAAAAAAAAGAAAAAAATGCGCAAAGAGCATCCTATCTCGATTCTCCATTTTTCCGATTATCCCTTGAAATTTTTCTCGAGTTTACCCAAGCTTATTAAAGTTTGGTATAAAGAATGGCCGTGCGAAACAAAGTATTTTCTGACGTTTCCTCGAGGCACGCGGCACAAAATATTGCATTTCCGTTTGGCGCGGTGCAATACGTTTTATCGTTTCGTAAATGCATTAATTCGTAGGTGGGATACACCTCGTCGTCCTCCTCTTCGAGTAATAGTAATAATCCCGTCGGTCGGTAATATATCATACGCGGCGGCGTTGATTAAATTCTCGCGGATGCATTTACGTGCCGTGAAAACTTACGAGCGTCTCACGATTTCGATCGTGTCCTCCACGCGAAATTGTTTTTAAACGGGGAATGAAAAAAGTATCGTAGACGTTCGAGGTGACGAAGATGAAGAAATAATGGAGTACGTAACGTTCCAAGCCTATCCCCGATTTACGAGGAACGGTAGTTGGCTGGTTCCAAAATATTTTCCGTCGCGTAAGCGTGGAACGTGCACTCGTTTCGTCCGCGTTTATTACGAGCGCAAGAGCGAAGCCTGGTGTCATAATGCACGGCCCGCGGCGTACGAGCGTACACGTGAATAGCGAACAAAAGGTTTCCAACCAGAAACAGCTCGGACCGTAGCTACATTAGACGCGTTACGAGCAGAAATGAACGACCCCCGTCGGAGGAGGATAGTACACTTTGTCGAGCGTCAGCTCGTAATAAAGTCACGGTAGGTGTACGGAATGAGGGAAATATTGCTTCGTTGTTCGCTCTTTTTTCTTTCCTTTTCTTTTTCTCCAACGAGTGATCTCGCTAAATTTAATTTATCAGTTTGGAAATTTAACGAACGTGCTGTTTTCTTCCTTTTGTAATACTCATCCGAAAAATCTGGATATCTTTGCAAATTTATGACTAGTATTACTTTAAAATATTTGGAGAGAATTCGAGGAGCAGGTTTCGAGATGGTTTGCCAAGAAGGTAGATATCGTTCGATTTCGAGACGAAATTTTGTCAAACGCCGAATTCGAATTTGATTTATGCATGGATGTAATAAAAGGATGATCAAAAAAACTAATAAAAACTAATTTCACTTCAACTAATAAAGTAAGCGTAAAAAGTTTACGATACAATCTCGCGTACAAATCTCGTGTATGTTACAAGCGACGATGGCAACTTGTTTTACGAGCAACGCGATAGGATTGATTTCAACATCCAAACTTTTTTAAAGCCCATTTCGACCAGGGTATTTACGATATCGCGTATTTCATTTCGTTTTACGAATTTACGAGTTGCATCTTCTTAATTCTTCCTCTCCTCGAACGTACGTTGTTCTTTGTTCGCGTAATTCTCGTTTCTTCGCTTCGGCCACGAATCGGTTTCTTCGGTGGTGACGAAAATTCCGACGTCGACGGGATAGGCCTTGGTGAATTTCAATTATCTCAGGCCTATCCGGTTCGGTCGGCGTTCGATCCTCGTTGCCTCACGGTTCGTCAGCCCCGGTTGAATTCGATTCGGGCGTAGCCCTATCTCGATGCCCTTATTTTTCCTCCACAGACAGGGTAAAATGCGCGGAGAGAAATCCAGAGGTCGGGGCGGGATGGAAAGGAAGGAAAGAAGAGAGAGGAGAAAAATAGAGGAGTAGTCGTCTCTCCGTCTATCGTCTTTCACCCTGGGGAATGAACGATCACAGGGATGAAAGGAAATGGGAAATAATGCGAGGCTCGTGGAGAGGTATGCGTGCGCGCGGTCCAGGGGCAAAACAAGGAAAATACGGGAAGAAGGGGAAAAGACGAAAAGATGCGGAGTGACGAGTGAGTTTTCAGTGGGCTAGGCGAACCATTAAAGGCGTTCGCGAAACAAAGCTTCGTTATAAATCTCGAGAAATGCCTGCCAACTTTTGCTCTTCTTTTTTCTCCCTCCCTTTTTTCTTTTTCTTTTCTTTTTTTTTTTTTTTGCTCTTCTCTCTTTTCGTCCTCTCGTTCCCCTTGTTTTAAACGTTTTAATAATAACGAATGGAGAGTTCTCGACAACCTGGCCCGATAACTTTTCGCAGCAGCCCGTGAAAAACCTTTAAACGATGCCAAAGTCTTCTCCAAACTCGTTTCTTCTCCATCTACCTTTCTCGTACGATTTCTCCACTCCATTATCGTCGCGAGGGCCGGGATACTATTACAATATATATTTCCGAAATAAATTCGTTTCGATTGAAATACGTAAAGTGAGTGAGCGAAAACTCACCGTGTTTTTATTTTCGTTTCAAACGACCAATATCTTTCGAAAGAATAACATCGTTCGTTGCACGCTCCTCACGATTCGTCTTTATATCGTCGTTTTTCAAAGAAGAAGAAATTCGTCTCTTTTGCTCGAATTCCCTCGAATTAATTGAACCGAGCGTATGTACGGGAGTTGGACGGGGTTGACGAGAGGAATTTTGAAATATCCTCTCCGATGAAAAATGAAGCGCAAGGAATCGAATCCACTTGGTCTTCTCCGTCCTCCGTTCCGCTCTGCGTAGCCCTCTGCTTCTGGAAAGACATTATCAAGTGGCGAATGAGACGCGGAAGTTTTTAAAGTCACTTTGTCCCGCAAAGGTCGGGCTCCCTCGAGAATAATGGATAATCGACGAGCTCCTTGATTCTCTATTACGGAGAAATAAAAGAGCAATTCGTCTCGAGGTAGACTCGAATATCGGCTTTCCCTCCTCTCGGCCGCGTCGCGCCGAGAAGGGAAACGAAGGGAACGCGGACTTTTGCGACCGAAGAAATATATATTTCTTCGTACTTGCTCGAAACTTTTCCCGACAAAGACCATTCCTTTGCATCCCTTTTTCATGAGATTAAAGATAAAGCCGGGACTATCGTCTATCCATCCATTTTATCGCTCGATCTACAATTTGCGAAAAAACGAACGAATACAAGAGTTCTATCGTTTCCTCTCCACTTTCCTCTCACACGTCGCGACGATTTTAGCGAAATAATCGGCGGTCGGTCAGGGGGAAGGGGAAGTTGGCGGGAAGATAAATGGGACTCCCACGTGCCGCGACGCGCAAGATTTCCCTTAGGTTTTCAGGAATACGAGAGACGTTTGACGTACGTGGCGCGCCGACACCGACGTAAATGCGAGTTCACGGGAGGAGGAGGAGGATTCCCAGGTGGATCGAGAGCAAAGCGACCGTGTCTCTGGCTTCTGGGTGGAATCGGGCGGCGCGGTCATTTCGACGAAAGCCGCAGCGTTCAGGAAACAACGAGCAACGATATACGCGGATACGAGGTTTCACGCCACGTTTGGGAGCAGCCGGATGCATTAAAACCGTGCATCAGTAGATTAAAGTAGAATGAATCGCTCGGGCACCCGACTAAATTCATTTTACGCTACGATCCTCGGATATACGCGCAACCGGATTATGGGAAAATGTATTCGTACCGATTCTTCCGTCTGTTTCGATAATTCTCTCTTTTTTGCTTCTTTTAAGTCGCGACCCCGCGATTAAAAAGCGAATCTTCGCGCGTAATTATCAATTCGCACAAATTATTTTCGTTTCGAATCGCTGGATATCTAGATGTCAAAATCGTTGGCGATGAAGTTATTTATGCGATTCATCGACTTGAAAAATAAAAAATAAACCAACAAAGTATCTCGATAAATTTTGACTCGTGTAATTGTATATACTTTGAATATATACGAAGATCGATTTTGTTTTTGGAATCATAAATCGATCCCTGTGTTTATCCTACACATATACGCGTTATTTTATTCATTATGTATAGTATCTTCTACTCGAAATATATCGGAAGATAATATCGTTATTGCAATTAACATTCGCGAATAAATTGGATCCTGCTGAACTGCTTCTCATAAAAATCTCACTTTTTTCCCTTCGTCATTGGGAATGAAGGCGGTTGGGAGCCGTCCATCCGAACGAGCTTGTCTCGATTTACAGCCCGCTAGGGACAGATTTCCGTTTTAAAACAATATCTCGGAGACTCGTCGCGAAACTGGATATCGAAGATACGAAAGAAAAGGAGGATGGTAGAGGAGGTGTGTTATTTTTTTTTTTTTTTTTCCAATATGCAGCGAATGGAACGAGGAGCGCGGATAGATGACTATGGGGTGGCTTTCAGGCTATGATACCTAGACCGTCTCCAGGGACGTGTAAACACCGGAACGTCTCAACGCGCCCTGTCAATCGGTTGGGATGCGACTTCGAAGCCTTTGCCTTTTCCCTCGTTTCTCTTCTCCTAGTTCGAGGAAGAGAGAGAGAGAGAGGGACTGGATAGCTCGAATTTCACGGGACAATGGACTCGGTGGTCCTTCGTTTGTCGACGAATTCGAGAAGAAGGAGGGCGGGAAAAAGCGGAAAAGCCTGAGAGAGAGTAAAGAGCCGAAACAGACGTAAACATTGACACGTTGCGCGTTTGAACGACGGTGGGACAAATGTACCGAATGTAGTAGGCAGATTTAACGTAGAATCCAATTTTCGTCCCGTTTATGACAGTTTCGTTTCCAGAGAGATTTTTTTCAGTTCCTTCGTTTCAATCGTATCTCGTTTTACCGATTTATTTCTTCGCTTAATTTCACTTAATTCAATTTACTCGCTCGACGTTTCTCTGTCAACGTTTCATCAAAGCGTATTTCGACCTGCTACGATCGATAAAAGTGTATCGAATATAGTCTCGATAAAAGTGTATCGAATATAGTCTCGATAAAAATGAAATATTTGCCCGTGATACGATCGTTGGCAAACTTACGTACACGGAACCGGCTCCGGTTTTTCCACCGATGTATCAACGCCGATAGCGAGAACATTTTGAATTGCAGATACATTCGGCAGATTCGGCGCGTGCATACTAAAAATTTAACGGGATTCTCCTTTACCTAACGGGATACGTAACCGCGAAAACGGCGAATCAGACGACAGCTGGTAAAAGCTTCCTCCGCGGATCTCTGTTTGCGAAAGGGACGCGGATGATTTTCTTGCATTTTCGTGAGTTTCTCTCCGTCGTCTCCGTTTTCCGGGAAAGAGGGGCATTTCGCACCCTCAGAAGGAGAAGGAGGAGGAGTTTTTTTTTTTGCGGCTCGTGATAACCCTACCTACCATAACCCCTTTCGAAACCCCCTCTCGTTGAGTGAACGTTTTTTCTTCATCTTGAATCCAGGCTAATGCAATTCTTCATTCTTCTGGCCTAAAGGCGCCCTTTTTACCCAATCCCATCTACCGACTACTCGACGAAACTCGCCCCTCGAGATTACGAGCTTTCTCTGCTGGCTCGGCCTCTCCTCCGTCTCGCCCACAATGAAACGGGGAGAGAGAGGGGAGAGGGAGGTGGAGGAGAAGGCAAAAAGCGGCCGCGTGAAACGGGGAGGCAAGCAATCAGCGTTTTACAATTTGCCAGTCGTCGAGTAATAAATTAAGCGAATTTTATTCGCGCCAGGTATAACCGCGTTAAATATTTATATTTGCGGCCGATTGCGAATAGCGACGGGGGAGGAGGGAGTCACCCTCTCTTCTCTACGCTCCCGACCATCTGCTCGACTGTTAAATGCCTCGTCACACCCGTCTATCCGGTGTCGGTGTGTACGAGCGTGAACTGAATGGGGCTCGTGGAGAGTGCTGCTGCCATGTCACGTATACGCGTGTGACCAACTACACTGGGCGAAAATATCCATGTACGATTGGAATCGCGCTTTGCCTTTCTCTCTCTCTCTCTCTCTCTCTCTTTTTGCGATGGGATAATCACGCGCGTATCCAACTTTTTCTCGTCCGCTTCATGTCGGATCGGACGAAAGATAAGAGAGATTAAAGAGAAAGAAATTGATGGGTAAAGCATTAAATACGAATTGAATAAGGACGAGACGAAGGGTGCGAGACGAAGATTAGATAAAGATCGGATGTAAATAGGAGGAGAGGAAAGAATTAATCGAACCGTTAATCAGAACCTCCGTAGATCGATCTACGGAGGATAAACGAGAGTCGAACGAGGTGAGAATCGAATTAAAATTAAACGAGATGTAATCAAATTTGAAAAGTAGTAAGAATCGAAGGAAGATCGAGGAATGAAGTTCGAAACGTTATCGAATGCAATGTTGGAGATATGCTCGGTAGGGGAGAGAAGGAGAGAAGAAGAGTGTATCGAACGAGAACTACTGGACTGGATTGAACGGTAAAATCGAACGAAACGAACGCGATGATCGCTTCGTGTGTTTAAATTCAGTTACTGATTACGCGTACTGTTGCGCGCGAAAAACTATTTGTACGTAAATTCGTACGCGCGCGTATCATCGAGATCGATCGACGGTAGGTTAGGTGTGCGCGCGTACGTGTGTCAGACGTACACGGGAATGGTACACGGGTCGGTGGAGAAGGGTAGTCCCCCGACCTGACAGGGGGTTCATTCTATATTTTATGGCGGCCAACCCCCCGCAGTGGGATGCCACTAGCTGGGTATACCTATCGGCGATAAGGTGATAAGCTCAAATGTATTGGTTCCCATCAAATCGTGCGCTTTACTGCTTATAGCCAACCCCATAAACGCCGCTCACCCTTTCCACAGTTCGCCACGTACGTGGAAAAATATTTTATCCGCGGTTCGATAATTACTACGTTCGTCGTTTCGTTATTACAGGTCGACAAAGAGAAAGAAAGAAGGAAAGAAGGAAAGAAAATATAAAGGTCAAGAGTTAAAAATTACGAAACGAATTCTCGATTGTATATCGAGACGTTTGGGAGTGCACCGTCGAAGAGATGAAACCTATTTCTCTATACCCTCTGATTCCATTCCTCCGCGTACGAATGTATATATAATAGATCGCGATGCCTCGATATTAAAAGGCGCTCTCGTAATGTTGCGGGGCGAGCGCCAACTAACGAGTTTTCCCCGAAAGATTCATCGTTCCGGGAGAGGATAACGCACAGAAAATTGAACTCCAAGCGGTGGAGAGCTGCGATAAAATTGCAAATAAATTACGGTTGAATTTCCATCATCGAAGTGGATAGGGGGGCGTGGCCGGCCTAGGGGGGGAAAGTCGCGTACTTTTCCGGGAAAGATAGAAAGGAGCAGTGCGCGGGAAAGAAGATAAAAAGATGGTGGAAAGAGATAAGGCTCGTGTCTTGGTTGCTTCCCTTGGTTTGTGTGTGTGTGTGTATATATATATACACACGCGAGAAAACGGCTCGAGAGCCAATAATAAGTAAGCCGGCCGCTCGTTAGGGGTTGGTTAAAAATACGAAGGAGTCTCTCCTTCTTTTCTCCCTTCTCTCTTGCTTCCTTCCTTCCTTCCTTCCTTCCTTCCTTCCTTCCTTCTTCGCTTACCAGTGTAGGATTCGCTTTCTAGCCGAGTGGAAGAACCCGAGAAGGGTTGGCAAGGCGTCGCATCGAGGAAAATAATAGCCGGTCGTAATCGACGCTTCTTCTTTATAGCGTTTGGGTGGAGAGACTCGAGGATCGAACTTTGCTACCTTCTCCATACGCCCTCGATCGAATTTACCGGTATATAAAAAAAAATATTAACTCGTCGCAGTTTCGATTCGAAACGAGACTTTGATTCGCCGCAAAATACCTGATTGATCGAGTATTATCCCGTCGCTTCTTAATAATAATTCTCAACAGGTTAAAAGTACCTGTTCCTTCGAATCGTCGAGTTGTTGGCGAAACCACGAGGGACGTCGACTCTCCTCCTCTCCTATTTTGACGGCCGTATACAGATTTGAGAGTTTGGATTGAAAGAGTATAAATTCCAAATATGTATCGTAACTAATTAACTGGGAATATTTTTCAACTTTTGCTTTACACGGTCTCTTTTTCATCTCTCTGCCATCTCGCGTCCGGGAATTTCGGAACGTGGAAAAAAATAAAATTCGATCTCTTCGCTTCGAATTATCTTTATTAAATCGTTCGCGCGGTTTTTATACGGTCGAGGAAGTCGTTAAGATCGATTTCTCGGCAGAAGAGGGAGAGGAGAGATCAAGGATCGTGGAGACGACGAAAGAGAGGATGGAACGAAACATTAGAATTCGTTTCTCCTTTCGATTGTTTCCTATCGAAAGAAGATATCGGCTAGTTGGAGAGCTCGATTCGGGGATTTCCCTGTTCGGTTCGTATCCTTCTGTATCGCTTCTTGGATCCCGCAAATTGGATTTTTTCAGGTGCAGCTTTCATCCGACGTGAAGTAGCGTGTTGAGCTACGGATTTATATAAGGGAAAGCCCGTCCACGATATTCGAGAAGTTTCGGAACGACTTTACTTCTTAATAAGATTCAACGTTCCAAAATGAAATTCGAAGCTGTACGTACGACGAAAGTCGTTTAGCGGGAGCGGCGCACTTCCGCCAACTTTTCCACCGAAACTTTCAAAGCTTCCTTGCGTTATTTTCCCCATTGCGCCTCTCGCTCTTTCCTACCTCCCTTCTGCCCTTTATCTCCCTCTTGCCCTGTCGCCTTTCCATTCTCGTCTTTTCGTTTTTTAAACGCGGTTTAAGAAGAAACGCTTCGCGAACTGACGCTGAATGCATTACGATGCTTTATGCAAAGCGTGTGCCCCTCTTCCTCGCCCTTCCTCGTACAACGACATATTTCGTGGGATCTCGGGAAAGCTTCCGCCTTAATGTTTCCTCGTGTTGTTGCGCCATTTCGCCAACCTCGGTTCCGCTTGCTCGAGCATCTTTTCATAAGTCGCGTTATTTTCAACTTTACGACTCATTTGTTTGTTCTCAACAATGACGGGAAAGAAAAATAAATCCGACACATCGCGTATACAGGATATCCGAAAAATAAATTTTATCTCTCTTATTTTAATTATTCTCGCTTGTACAAAGAAACGCGTATATATATATCCTCCTCTTGCTTGAACAATTTTCTTCAATCGTAGGAAGCATCGTTTTATCACGCTCCTATTAATATCGATAATAAATACTAGGGTATTTATTTACGAAAAAAAAGACGAATCGAAAAGTTTCTCGCCTTTGTTTCGAGATCGATTTTTATTTTATGGCGTTCCTTCCTGGTGAAAAAAAGCCAGCCCCACGTCGTGGAATTCTGCACGCCACTAGATAAGTATTTACTGCCCCGAGACTTCGTTCGACCAAGCTCTCCTCCCTCGCACACGTAAAATCGCGTTCCATCTTCATTTTCTCTCGTTTCGTTCGCCATCGAGGAGCGTCCCTTTTCCCATCCCTTCCCTGTTAACTAACTTTACATCCCCCTTGCTTTCATCCCTATACAACTCGTACAAGCGGTCGTTATCAGCTGGTTACGTCGTATACGCTGCGTCCGATGTCCCCGTTTCCGCGCAAACTTGGCCAGAACGGACGCGCGTCCTGGAACGCGAAATTGACTTCTGTTCACGGGAAAATGATCATCGATGGATTCCGATCCTCATCCGGTCGATGAGAAGGCTGGCAACAATTCCAATAACGCCGGAACTTTCTCCACACGGGAGGACCAGCCCGAGGAGTTTTCGTGGTCCTGAGACAAACTCGAGCAAATTTTGCAGCCGGATGTGATTGCGAGTCAACGTTTAACTATATACCACCACAATTCTGTGTCGTGAACGAGTGGTACTGAGATAAAGTACGTTGAAAATTTGGAAAAAGGCTCTTCCAATTCTGTCGATCGACAAATCTTCTATCTGTGCGTATGCGCGTGTGTATGTGTGTGTGTGTGTGTGTATCGAGTAAAAGAGTAAAAGACTCGAAGGAAAGAATGGAAATAAGGATAAAGGAATTAGGAAGGAAAATTATTCTTCCGCTTTGTGCGACGATAATTGTAACCGAAAGTCGGTTGTCGAGTGAAAAAGCTAAAGTTCTAACCGAGTTTTAATTTGCTCGAATAATTACGCGGATGGATCCACGTTTACTCGTGGAAAACGAATAATGTTATTCAATTTTTTGCACGCGTCGCAACGTAAGTAAGAAACGCACATAATTTTTAAAACTTCATTTATTGCGGAAAAATAACCTGTCAAAGAGAGAGAGAGAGAGAGAGAGATAAAGCAGACTCGAGCGATTTCGATCGTGAAAAAGAAGGCGAAAAATACGGCAAGTTAACCGTATTAGAGTTGTCCATCGACCGAAGATAAAATTTTCGTAGATGGTCGATGGACGGTTGGAAAGCGAAAATCGTCTCGAGGAGGAGGATCTCGCGAGATGTTTCTCGCGCGAATTCCACGGAGGTGGCATTTCGATCGGCAATCGGCCGTGGACCCCCGTGGTCATTGAACGGGACGGTGGAAATAAAACAGCGACGAGCAAGACGCGGGGTGGGAGGAGATCGAGGAGAATCCGAGTTATCGACCTCGTACGACGCGAAAGGAGAATGAATGGGACTGGCACGGCCGGTCGCGATAGAAGGAGAAGGGAGCAGGAGGTACAATCGAATGATTCTGGTTCGCTGATCAATTTTATACGCTCGAACTTCTCCTGTCGGGTTATCCATCACGGGGGCATTTGACCCTTCGTTTCTTCCATTTTTCCTAACCTTCTCTCCCCGTTACAGTTCCCGCGCTTCCTCACCGTTCTCCGTAACAATATCTTGGCCAAGTGTCGCACCACTTTTGTTTGGTCCTATTTTCCTTTTTACAAAAATTCGGTTACGAGATGTGAAATCGTTTTCTAATCTCCTTTTTTCTTTCTTTTTTTACCGAACGTAGGTATAGTTTCAAAGTCTCGGTTGCGAGAAACCGAGCAACGATCACGGAATGATAATCCGACGGAAATGAAGGCGCAGATGTCGGATGAAACGATTCGTAAACCGACCTGTATAACTTTTCGGGATTAAGTCGAAGAGATCCGCGCGAGGCAAGTTTGCGGAAGAGATTAAACTTGGCGGAAACTCGTCCGTCCCCCTTGTAGCGTCTCGAATGCGGGAAAAGACGAAACGTTGGATAAGACGTTGGAGAGAGAGATATTCCAATTTTTCGAATAGCGTCGCCATCTTGCTCCGCGTGGTTGTTTCAGCGGTGGTAATAGAGGGAAAATAGATACGTTCGCGCGTGGGTTGGGAACGGAGAGATCAAAGCGTACGGTGCCGGTCAGATTCATCCCCGGGGACGTATTCGCCAACTTACGCCGCTCCTGGGGCCGATTCAGAATTCACGAACGCGTAAAATCTGCGTTGGTCGCTGCGTTCGACGAAATCGGGAGCAATAAAGATCTTCCTTTTTCCCTTTTTTTCCATTCGTTTCCATACGTTATTTATCTACACTCGTTTCCTACTATATATTCTTTTTCTCCTCACTTTCGAGAAAAAGACGTTGGATGACGATCTTTCCAACGATCAAGATGAATCTGATCAAGATGAACAATGGAACAACGAACGAGGGCTCGGGAAATGGGGCGAATTTGGCGACGGATGGAACGCGGAGAGGAAAAGGGAGGAGGGGAATTTAATCGTGTCGCGATACCGAGTTTGTTCTCGGCCTGCTGTTCGTCGTCATCGCGAAACCAACGAGCGCGAGTTCGTATCTCGACATCGCGAATATACCGCGAAACGCGGCGGTAATTGAAACGAGACCCCCGTTTCCCTTTGTTTCAATTTGCAACGTACTTCTTCTACAGGATCGGGTCTCTAATTGGGGGAAGGGAAGGGGAGTCAGTCGTTGACGAGTTTCCGTGAAAAACGTCTACACGCGTGTGCAACAAACGTACACACGTAAATACAACGCGTAAAATACGAATCAAAGTTTTTCGTTTCGTCTGCTAATCGTTTCGAAAACGAAACGATATTTTCGAACGGTTATTTTCCCTCTCCCCCAATGAAATCGAGAGAATTCGTTCTATTTACGCGTTTACGACGATTACGATATGCCGTTTTTGTTACAATTCGATTAAGCGTATCCTCCGCATCCGGTTCACTCGATTACGACGTCATCGTGAATTTGTTCCGGTAACCCGGTTACTTCGACACAGTGTACGTACGTACGTTACGAGATTGAAAATTGGAAGCGCGGAAAAGCGGGGACGCACCCCCTTCCTCCCTCCCTCTACCGAAAAACGACGTAGCGACACGCGCCGATTGTTCGTGGCAGGTATAAGCAAAGCTGGGGGGAGAGGAGGGGGAGAAAAAAAAAGGGAAAGAGGGGAAGAGCGAGCGAGACGAGATCTCGGCCAATTTGTCTTATACTCTTTCTCTATTCCGCGTCGTCTTTCTTCCACGTTGCTCGCCACCACTTTCCTCTTTCTCCGCTCTAGCGGAGGGTAGTGTGCCTATCGATCCACCAGGTCCTTCGAAGGGTGTGGTTGTGTTACTCGGCGTCGCGACGGCTCTGCTCCCCCTCTCCTCCTCTTTCCCTACTTTCCTGCTTTCCGCTCTGTCCCCCTATTATTCCCTTTCAACCCGTTCGATGCTCTCTTC
>NW_006263734.1:160962-163853 GCF_000469605.1 Apis dorsata | reverse complement strand
TATTCGCGGATACGCGGAGGGTCGAATAATCGAGAGAATCTCTCGAAGGGAAAAATGGGCCAGCCGATCCGATCTCGTTCTCGATGGATGGATATAATTGGAAATCGATATTTCTGTCCTCTGCCCGAGATGGATTATCGTCGCAATAATTTGCTCCATCTCGAACAACGGACGGTCATCATTTTTTGACCCCGTTTCTTTCTCGTTACGATCCTCGGAGAGAAAAAGATTCGCCGCTGCGAGTTTCCCGTAGCGGTCGCGAGAGACGCACGCGTGTTGCGTTTCATTTTGCTTTCAAAGAATCTTCCGATATCGTGCTTTCTAGGAAATGAAGCTGGTTCCGGCCATAATTTCGGTGCTCCCTTCTTCTTTCCTTGGATGGAGAAAAGATCGTCTCGAATCAAACCGAAACGGGAACACCGCGTATCGTTCGCGATATTCAGATGCACACACAGAGCGTCTGACGTTGACAAAAGCGACGACGTTTTCTTTCCCAACATTCCGCGGCAATTTCTATCGTGATATTTCCAGGAATGATAACAAGGGTTGTAAAGCCGGTTTCGACGCGAAAAATAAATTCTCGAATCGTTTTTGGCCTAAAAATTTATTCCTATACCTTCGAATTCGTATCGTATATTATATCGTAGATACTGTTACTTATTAATTATTGTTCCGCATATTTTTTTTCGATACATTTGGTTATACAGTTTGGCGGATGAAAAGACAGGCCTTTCGTAATTCCCACGAGAAAAATCGTCGAAAAGACTCGTAACATCCCACCAAGCTTTTCCCACGCTGAATACTTTTTTCTCATCGATCGGTCTCATCGGCAAATTGTTCGAAAGATCGAGAACGAGATTGTTCTAATCGTTCGTAAAATCGGAAATTCTCGTCTACCTCTTTTCCCTATTATTATTATTATTATTATTATTGTTACATCCAGCTTCTTCTCTGGCGTATATATTCATATATGCATATATATATAGATACGAGGGATGGGGATTAAGAGCGCGTTTAAGGGCTGTTTACGGTTTTGCGGACGGCCGGCTATAAGCCTGCGTACGAGCAGCATGGCGGTAGGTTGGAATTTGGAATGGTGGTTTATGGATGGTAGGGAAATGGAGACACGGGGCGAGGGAGCGAGGGAACTGGATAAACGTGGTGGCGACGGTGGATCGGGCAACGGAGGAGTTCGGATTCACGGTTATTCACGGTTAAGTCATTGTAATAAGCTTTGTCTACGCGTTGCTCGGATCACAGACTCGACGACGCTAATAATAATAGGATTTGGTGTTGCGCGTTAATTCGACTCGAACGAAACAGCATTCCCCTCCAACGTCGATCGGGTGTGATAATTTTTCCTATCTCGATCGATCTTCGAAAGATAAATTCGAAACGACGACGAGTTTTCGAAAACGAAGACCGAGCCTCGAATCGACGAATTTTCTCCACGCGTTCCACGTGGTTAATTCGCGTCTGTTTTCAAAGTACACCCCCCATCGTCTCGTGGATCCTCCTTACTTACTTAGTGGTTCGTTAAGCGCGAAAACTTCCAATTTCCACGTGTCTCTGGCGCGAGTCACCTGCGCACACAGCTCCGAGAGAATAGTTGTTTGCGACGCTCGACAACCGTATAATAATGAGCTGTACGCCGGTGTTTATCGAGAAAGCGAAGAAACCGTCTGTTATCGCGTAACGTTCAGTTTATTATCCATCACGCGTGGATAATAAAACAGCGTTTCACAAGGTGAAACGTCTATTACCTATGAAATTTTTCTTTTCTCTCTCTTTCCCTTCCCTTGTCGCTCACGTGGTCGAACTCCTCGGACGTGGGTCGATAAGTGGACGGGAATTACGAAAAGGAGGGAACGGTAATTGCTTTTTATCGGATTTACCCGCCGTTTCGATTCGTTCCGTTGGACGAGAGTTGGTCGCAACGCACGCGTAATCCGTCCACATTTTCGAACGCTAACGAAGGAGGAGTGCGTGCTCCCTCCGCGTCCAGGACGGGACGCGGATTGGACCCGTAACGAGCGCGTCGGTACGCGAGGTATTAAGCTCATCTCCGAATGAAATCCCTTAAGCCAATTTACGGGCGGCTAACTCTTTAGTCACCTTGGCTCGCTGTCGGCGTCGATGGATAACGAAGAAGAAGGGACTTTGGAGAGTTTTCGAGAGTCTCGACCACCGCCAATGGTTATCGTTCCTCCCCTCCCCCTTCTTTCCAATGGATTTTCATTAGAAAAATGAGAATAGCGAGACGATAAAGTATCGCTATATATCCTTTTTATAGGACATCTAATATGATAATACCATCTCTGTTGCATAAAACGTTATAGGTCATTTCGTTCGAACGTCGTAAGAACGAACATCGTAAGCGATGAAAGTCTCCTATTCTCTCGCGGAATATCGTAAACGTTTTGAACAAACGATACCTTAAACGCGCAGAAGATGCTTCTCCTCTTACGAGATGCATCTTCTCGTTGCGATATTCCGACCAACAACAACGGATTAATCAAAGTTCCAGTTACCGATTAATGCCCTATAATATATATATATATATATATATTAGAGATAGAGTTTATCCGAGAAAGTTAATTAGAAAACGAAGGAGCGAACAAATCGTACGGCGTGGGTTCGTTCGAAAGCAGGAGGAGGAGGAGGAGGAGGTGTGGGAAGGCAGTTATCTCGAGGCAAAGTGGCCTCGCCCGCGAAGAGTACTCGTAATTAGTCGCGGCTTAACCAGAATTTACGAGGAAAATGTTAATTCGTCCGTTGCCGTGCATCGCTTAATTTTACTTAGGAGGGAAAGAAGAAGAAGTGAAAGGAGGAGGAGGAGGAAGAATCGCGAGAAAATTCGACAAGGTTCGTTGGGAGCAAGAGTTTTCAAC
>NW_006263734.1:159737-160876 GCF_000469605.1 Apis dorsata | reverse complement strand
GTTTAACGGGAGGAGGAGGAGGAAAAAACACGGGACGAGGAATGCTCGTCGGCCGGAAGCGGACGCGAAACGGAACGTTAATTGTGCCGTGATTTTCCGACGTGGCGAGGGAGAGAGGGAGAGATAGGTAGAGAAGGGCGCGAGTCGTCGTTGCGGCGTCGTTTTACGAGGAGTTGGGAGGGAGAGCGTGGCGGCGCATAAATCAGACATAAATCGACGGTGAGACGTTCAAAAAGTCCTCGTTGCAGCGACGAATACAAACGAGATGGGCGGGCGACTCGGCAAAACCGATACGAANGGAGGGAGAGGATGTGTTCGTTCGTCGAACGGACGAACCGAGGGAAAACGCGCAGCTGCGCGAATGGGAAATTTGTTTGCGTAACGAGGATCGTTTCCGGGACGATCATCATCCGACACCTTCCACGTCCTTCGTACTTTTTGACTCGCCGATCCATTATTTTATTCCTCCCCCTTTCCTTCGATCAACCACCTATTTTTCGCCGCCTTCTACGCTGTAATACCGTCCAATCTTTCGAACGATTACGAACCGACGCGGAGGAATTTATCCTCCAGAAGATCTAAGCGTCCACGGATCGTCGAGGAAGAATAGAGATCGATCCAAAAAGTAAACCGTTTCTAATGGAGACCATCGTTGGAACGTGTACTTTTCGGTTTACTATCACGAAGAGTGACGATAATAATAGAGAAACGCGACCGGAAATGATGGAAATTAACAGGATCGTTCGAAATATCTTCTTCCCCCGATTGTACCGCGTTGGGGAATCGATCGAAAGGCGAGATCGCGCGTAAATGCGGCCATTAGAAGGAGGGGACATTAATTTAACTACAATGGTCCCGTATTTGTAACGTAATTCAAAGTTTACTTAACAACCGGGGGGACAAAACAGGAGGATATGCATGCAAATGCGACGAATAGACAAACGTTGCGGCTGCGGTCTGTTCGTGTCACGCGTTCGTTCAAGGATTTCCTCGCGAGAAGACGAATTCACCGCAGGGACGAGACGAGACGAGAGCAAATCCGACTAGACTCGGGTTGCACGCGGCTTGCACGCGGCAATCAGAGTTTGTCTCGAGTTTCGACTGGAGCGCGCGCTACTACCGGTACACTACTGGTTTCG
>NW_006263734.1:158782-159722 GCF_000469605.1 Apis dorsata | reverse complement strand
ATCTATTCTCCTCCCGACTTTAAAAGTACGCGCTCGAATCGATAGCCCAACTTTTTTTAACTCCCTTTCCCCGTAATTTCCGTAATTTCGTTCGTCGTATCGATATTCGCGTTCGTTTTTTTTTGAAAAAAAGGAGGGAGAGAGTGGAGAAATCAAGCGGAGAAATTAAGGGAAGAGAAATTGTATCGAGGAGCCGAAATTGTCCAATCAGTGGCATATTCGAATCCGCGACGGTTGTCTCTCCGCATCCTTCTCCACGTTCGTCGAAGATCCGCTTCCATCGAGACGACGACGATGACGTCGTCGTCGTCGTCGTCGAGGTTGCAGCTTGTAGTCGGAATCCTCATCAGCAAACTTCCCCGTCGACAAATTACCGTCGATCCTAATAAAGCCTCGTCTCCATTGACACGAGGCAGGCAAAGGTTTCCGGGGCGTGGCTGGAGGAACACTGCCTCGAGGTGGTTGCTTCGACAAAGGCTGCGGCGTCGCGCCTCTTCCACGATTTATCCTCCCATCGCGACCCTTTGTGAAGCGAGCGTTATTGACGCCCTCCCCGCTTCGACCACTCTCCCTCCCTCCCATCCTCTTTCCATTTCTTCTTCTTCTTTCGCATTTTCCTCCTCCTTCCTCCGCTCCTCTTCTCCTTCTTCTATATCTATGCCAACGTTTCACGTCGGTCCATCCCTCCCCTCCCTCCCTTTCTCCTTTCCTGTTTCGACTTTCGAATCCGAAAGGCTGCACGAAAAGAAGACCTCTTCTCTTCACGTATTACGTCTTCTCGGCTACGAACCGTAATTGGAAGGTTCCTCGTGCGTGGATATCTTTGATCCGTAACCAGTACATCCTCTATACGTAACTTCGTATCCCAAGTTTTCCAAGACCCGTCCTTTCCAAGAAGGGTCGACGCGCGTCGATCGAGCGAAAGTTGGAGTGGAAATCC
>NW_006263734.1:152490-157645 GCF_000469605.1 Apis dorsata | reverse complement strand
AGTTTCTGTCGCTGTCTCGCGACTCACCGATCACCGCTCCACTCCACTCCACTCCACTCCACTCCACTCCACTCCACTCCACTCCATTCCTCTCCACCTCCTCTCCAGTCCCTCTCTCCGCTCTACTCCCAAATACTGCAATTTCAGCCTTGTCGCCACTACGCCACTTTAGCTACGAAATGATAAATTCCTAGCCCGTCTGCCCTTCCCTCCTCCTACACCCCTCCATCCTCCTCCGGGACCAACCTCGTTTCACTCGGCAACCACCACTTTGCGTTTCTATCGTGGTTAAACCGATTCGCTCGATCGACTCGATGGCCTTCTTCTCGTCCATATAACTCTCGCTTCCGTCCTATCGCCTCCGATTAGCCCATCCGTGCATCCGTTTCTCGATCGAGTTTTCCTTTTTTTCCTTCCCACGCATTCTTCATTTTCTCTTATAGATGAGAGGAGAGAAGAGGATTGCACAGACAGGGAAAGGTCGCTTCGACCTTTCGATTTTCCATTCCTCTGGAGCGAGCGCAGAGGTGGTATTTCTTTGTTCGTTTCCTCGAGATGCGATGGCTCGATAGGCGAATCGAGGTTAAACGAAGCCCTCCCTCTCTCGTCCAAGATTCGGAGAAATTCGGAAGGGTTAAAGCTCGATTCGGGGTTTTGTCGCGAGTGCGAACACACGTCCGACCACCGATAGGTTTCCAAGGGAACCTATTAACCCATTTGCCTTCCGATTGCTCGGGACGGTTTACGTACATTTACGCCATCGATACGTACACCTCCCGTTCGACCGTTCGACCGATTAGCTTATCGATACCCGGCCATCGCTTCGACAATTAAATTCCCGTTCCAGCCAAGATTCGATCCGATTAAATCTTTCCCGATCGAGTTATCGCCTCGTGTATCTTCGCGACAACGAAAATTTCACTTTTCCAAATTCGATATCGCGATTAGGTGTATTTCTTTCTTTCTTTCTTTCGATTTCGCGAAGTGGAGAGAAGGAGGGAAATTTAGCGCCATCGTTGACGACCAATCTACTTTCTTCCATTTCTTCCGTTTCAAACGGAACGGAACGGAAGAAAATATCCGCTTCGAATCCTGGCTACGTTCGCGTCATAAATACGTGGCCAAACTCGAGGAAATCTTGCTATATTTATAGAAACGATCGAGAATGGTATAAATTCCGATCTCGATAATATACGTAGATAGGAAGACCGTTCTTTCGACGAAACGTAAGGCAACACGCCGTTCGCTTGCATGGAAATGTGGAACGACGACGTAACGAACGTTCGTGGTGGCCTCCCTTCCTCCCTACTCTCTTGATCAAACAATTATAAATTTCCGCAGCTCGTACGCTTTCGTAAATTCAAATTTTTCATAAAGTCGTCACCGAGCGTGTGAAAAGAGGGAAGGAGAGGGCGGGGGAATGATGTTTGCCGAAAATTCGTCTCTCTCGATGCGAAATTACGAAACTTTCGTGAACGAAACTCTCCAGATTTTATTTTTCGCTTTTCAACGTCCATCTTTTTTACATCTCTCTTCCATCCCTCTCGAGATCGAGGTCGGTCGAGAAGAAGAAGAAGAAGAAGAAGAAACGGGAGATTGGATCTCTTAACCACCCTCGTGATAAATATCGACGCGATCTATAACCATTCACGGGATGGGATGGGTGAGAGAGTAAGAAGGTGTAATGGTGTGGGACAGGAAGGGTGATATTTTTTTTTATGCAGTTCGGTTAGAGGGGTAGAATGTTCGTAGGTAGGAAAAGTGAGGAGGAGGAGGAGGAGGAGGAAGGATCCTGTCAGGATAGGTTCATCAATCTTCGGCAAAGGGATGACGCTAATACCCAGGAGGAAACGTTTTCGCGGTTCCTTTATCCGATGGAACGCGCCGTACCGTGCATTAGGATGGTCTACCTGAGATGAAATACGGCCGATATCCGCCGGTGGATACGCGATCGCGCCAATTTATTCGCCTCCCCTCCGCCTCCGATCCGTGGATTCCTGTTCGAATAGAACACCACGTAACGCCGTTAACGCCGCGACAAACTCGAATAAACGCCCCCTTTCGTTCGCGACATTTTACATTTTACGCGTCCCCGTTCCGGACTTTGGCTGGTAAGAAACTCGGAATACGAGAGATTGGATCCCCGGAAAGGATTTGTACGCACGCGATCGTGCCGGCCATCTCGTTACCGTCCTTACGGACGCGAACGATATCGGCTCTAATGCGAGTTACGAGATGCATCTTTCGAGGAATAGGTATTTCGTTCAACGAAGAAGAGAAAAATCGTTTCGAACGTCGCTTCCAATCTCTCCGCAAAGTCTTTTTTGGAAACTTTAAACTTTTTTACACGCGCGACGAATGGTGGGGCGAACGAGGACGATCAACTTTTTAATTTATCGCTCGTGGAAGCGGATTATCGGTGATTGCGCGAGAAGGGAAACGTAGACGACAGGAAGGAAAGAGGCGGAGCAGAGAGGGACGAACGAGAAAGGAAGACGTTCGCGCGATTTATCAATTTCACGGGGACAAGGCAACTTTTTAAATTACATCGCGCTGATCGGCCTCGTCTTTCTCTTATTTCCCCGATCTATCTTCTCCCCTGTCTGACCGGCCTCTCGCCGAGAAATCCGTTGCGCGATCGTCGCGATGGAACTCGAGATTTGCCCGAAAAAAAGCGGAACGATTCGATCGCGACTATAAAATTCCTTGGCGCGCCATTCTCCGACAGGATGACGATGGTCGTTCGCGCGATCACCGTCGTAAAGAACTTTCCCGAACGACTCGTAATCGAGAGGACGGGCTTTCTCGCCCAGTATATACATATACGACGAGGAAAACCTTTCGTTCGATTCGAACCATCCTTTTTACCGACCCTCTGTAACGTTCCTTCTTTATGCCGGGATAAGCGTAACGAGACGTGTGTAAAATTCGTCGATAGATCGGAGCGACGTTCATCGTTCAATAGTCCGTTAAAGACGATCCTCGTCTTATATATTTACGATACGCACTTGCGTCAAATCGCGAGTTTTTAATCCGCGTTTATATACGATATTTGTCTTTTTATTAACGATGGGAGAGGCGACGATTTCCGAGCAACCAACGAAAAAATATACGATGAAAGTGTGAAATCTGGGGCGAATCCTTTACGAGGGTGGATTCGGTTTCGAGATACTCGTTCGCCACACCTGTGCACCTCCTCGGTACATCCACGGACACCAGTTTCCTTCCTTTCGTATTTATATGGGATCGTAAAGCGAAATGGTTCGAGAAAATTTAACGAATTCCGCAATTCTTATATTTCCTTTTATTACGTCGTTCGCGAAGAACGTTGATAATGATGTCTTTAAAGGAAGGTAAAGATTACGGTCTCCGCGTGCTTCTCGATACCTTTGTCCTTTACTCGCGATCGCTCGATTAAAGCGGTTTAATTTTAAGATGGAATCGTAACCGTTCGCGTTTTCCCGTCCCATCGATGGAGCACATTTTTTTATCGAAATATATATACGATCGATCATTCTCGTTCGTTCGGATATCGCACATGTTTTCAATCGATCGAAGATTAGTAAAACACGATCGATATTTATCCCGGCTACCACGGGATAGTTTGTTGATTAACGAAGCATCGGTTAGTTAATCCCGTTAAAAATAAATTTCTTCTCGATATACAGATCACGTCGAAGCGGTTTTCAAACCCGCAGCTCGGGAATCAAACAATTTGTCGGATTTCATTTCCACTCGGAATTTTTGCTCGAAAGCGATTTCGAGAGAATTCCTTAACACCTTTGTTTTCGATGTACCCGGCGATCGAGTTGAATTGAATTTCATCATTCTTCTTCGTATTTCGTAGGCCGATAAATCGAGACCCTTAGAACGAGCGAAATGCTAAATGTTTATTTCGATATCATCGAGTGTAATCCATTGTTATTTGTCTTGGCTGGCGCGCTTGTATATTCGTCGATGCGAAACGTGACTGGTCGTTGGGTTCCGGGATCATTGAAACCGCGAGACACGATTACGCTCCGTCGAATTTACCCAAACTCCTCCAATTTCCTAAATCTTTAATAACGCGCCATTATTTTTCCTCCTTCCTTCGCGCATACAACGCAAACGATAGATAAAATTTCTCCGGCAAAACGGATACGGGATGGATAATAGATCGCAAAATCTTTTTCTTTTCAACGCCGACGAAAGACGTTCCTTCTTTCCTTCGCTCTCGTTTCGTATCTCTCTCTCTCTTACGTCTATCTTCGTGTATGGATGTATGGATGTATGGATGTATCCTACATCGAAAAGTGTGGCACCGTCGAGATCGATAACGTAATCGCGATTTAAACTTTGCTCGAAAGGATTACGGGTCGCAAATCGAGCGAAGAAATGCAAAGGCGATTCGAACGATTCAGTCGCGTTCCTTTCTCGCGAATAGGCCGCCAAGTGTGGAGAGAAGATTAAACGTTAATTTATGACAATTACGAGAGTGGCTCGAGGGGGCTAGGAGAGAGGATCGTGGAAAGAGAAAAGGAGAGTGTACGCGAGGAAAAATTGGCTGCAGGTAACGGGATTAAGAGTGCTACTGTGCGCTCCTCCCCCGTTGCGGGGATCATCCCGCAAGAAACTTTGCACTTGGCAACTTTTAATGCCCCGCCGCAAAATCCTATCCTATCCCTGCCTCTCTTTTAAAACGTTTCCCCGTGTTACTCGCTTTCTTTACGCATACTCGCCGCTACTCTTGCGCACCAGCTTAGACAACAACGATTCTCCCGTTAAACTTTACGCGTCGAGAGAACACGAGTCCGACCCTTCGTCACAAACGATATTTCTTTCCTCTCGCGATATCATCGATTTCCTCGAGTCGAGGAAAGGTAAAAAAAAAATAAAGGTTAGTTACTACCATCCATCGCGCGCGCGCAAGAGGAGACGGAGAAGAATTTTTCTCTCCTCTACGAAAAACTCGATCTCTCTCGGAGAAGAAGAATCTCCCCGGAGGATCCATCGACGCGACGATGGACGTGGAAAGTTAGTAGGACGTCGATGGGAAGATAGCATAGAAACGAGATTCTTCTTATCCATTTCCGGCAACGAGTCGCCGCGATCTCCGTTCCGTTTCGCCATTTCCGATCGCGGGGAAATCGTGGGGAAGAATAAAAAGTGTACGGTA
>NW_006263734.1:145671-152141 GCF_000469605.1 Apis dorsata | reverse complement strand
TTTTTTTTTTTTTATCCCCCTTTTTCCGTTTGCGCGTCACGGTTATATTTTATACACGCTCGCCAGGAAGGGAGGGAGGGGCAAGTGGAAAATCGGGCAGCGTCTAATATCGGGTGGAGCGAGCGCATAAAAGGAGATAAAACGGGGAATCTCGGGACAGATCGTTTCAGGAAGGATCCCCCTAAGTACGACAAAACGGCGTCGGAGGACTTTGTACGATCCCGCGCGAGTTTACAATAAGCGTCGCGTTACGAGCCACGAAAATGGACGACGCGAAACGTTTCACGACCATAATCCGTAGGGAGAGCGTATACCACGATCCTAGATAGGCAGCAGCCTCCTCCTCGCGATACCGGGCCAGGGAGGATCTAAACAATCTCCTATCCGCCGCGGAGCACCGCCAGGAGATGTTGCCCTCGTAGCCAATAAAGCCCGGCTTTTCGTAGCTTTGCCTTTTACCCTCCCCTCGTCCCGCGGGAGAAAGTAAAAAGCCACCCACTATTTCTCGGCCGGCTTCGTTTTCTTCTACGTGCCTCATCGCTTCGATCTCGTTCCGCTCTCTTATTCCATTCCGCCATCTTTCTTTCTGCGAAATCACCATTTCCAATGCGTTTCGCTTCATCTTCTTCTTCTTCTTCTTTTACGCTTACGTAATTCGCCACCCTAATTTATGATACTATTCTTCTCTTTTTTTCTTCTTTCGTCCTAAATTTTTAATAGATTCGAACAATATTTCGATTCGAATTACTCGAACGAGAGAAATCATAGATGATATCGATGGAAATCGGTGTACGTAGCAGCTTCTATTATTGTATCGGGTTATATAAACTGTTTGTTCGACTAATGGATTATACCCTATCTGTTTATTGTAAAATCTTCCACAACTCTCCGAGAGATAAGACGAGGGTAAAGTTGAAATTTAAAGCAATTATTGAATGCGTGATAAATAATAATAGCGAATTTCTAAATTTTAATATCGCGTTATAACGAAACGGTTAAAACGGTATTCGCGACGAAATTGATTGTACGATGTTGGCTCGATTACCGTATTTGCGATGGGATCGGATCTCGTGATTTGTACGTGTCTCGCTTGATAAAGGGGGTTAATCGTTATCCAATCGACGCATCCGTCCGATCACTGTTCCGTCTGATAATTTGCTAGAATTACTCAATCGAGATTCGACATTAGCGATCGTTCCAATATCCTCCTCTCCATATTTTTCCATTTCGTCCCCTTTCCACTATACTATAGATCGATATCCAAGCGAGAGAGAGAGAGAGAGAGAGACTTTACGTAACTTAACGCGCGCAACGTTTTCACGATTGGGAATTATCGCGTCAAATCCATCGCGGCGATGTATTCATTTATGCGGTCGGTATGAATATCATTCACCCCGAGCGGACGATATACGATATTTCGCGATAATGTAAGGCTCCGGTATTACAATTTCAAATTCCGAGCGAGAGAGGTTCTGTAACGCGACGCATTAAGCAAGGTCAATATCGACGGGATGCAAGAATCATGAGTATTCCGCAGGTGTTGCCGCGTCAATCGCGGGCGCACGGAATTCCCTCTATCGAGCGTTAAAGGAAATTTTCATTCCATTTAAAAACTAGAAACTATAGCGCGATAATAGCTACGACCGCATTCCAAAATCCCTCGTGATTTTCGAGATCAGTAGTATCAGTAGTAGTATCAACGAAATTAGACGCGAGATCCGTTCCATCTTTCATCGCACCGATTTCTCTCTCTTCGAGAGCTTTTAGCGCGCGCGTGTGCTCGCTATAACGTTACAACGATATTTTTATTTCCAGCTTGGAAGAAAGAAAAGAGGAAGCACTTTCGTCGGAAAATATTTGTCGAACACGGTCCAATTTCTTTCTGGCGCGCACGAGCGGTCGGAAAAGCGCCATCTTCCTACAATGACGCGCGCCTACGCAACCAAGGCACACAAAGGTATCATCCATCAACCTGTCTCTGAAATTCGTTCCGCTCCCTGTACACGCGCACACGCCTAACCGCCGTGTGTGCACGCATCCCGTGTATATATACACGCGCGTCTATCCCTCGCGTCCCGTATTACGTTCGGTATTAGCGTAACTCGTGTTTCCTCGTCTCGTGCGTGCACGCGAAATACGGGGGAATCGATCGATCGATAGGACATCTCGTTGTTTTCTCCCCATCTACCTCGCGTATCGTGCATCTATTAATATTTGTACCATATCGATAGACAACAACGTATTTAAAGTCCAAGGGATGAATTTCTCGTCTTTCTAGCGCGATCGAATCGACTTTCTGTGACTTTCGTACTATATTCTTCCTCTTCTTCTTCCTCGTTTACGATAACTCCGAATAAACGCGTGCATTCGAATTCATAGCCATAGCGGGAATTTCCAGTATCTCTATATAGGAGCAGAGCAATCGATTCGAATGATAAGAAAAATTTAAACTTTGATCTTTTCGAAATCTTAAGATTGTAACGCTACGCCATGGAGATGGAATAATTCGAGAAAAGTAATAAAGATCTTTCGTCATTCTGGTCTCTGTTGGTTAACAATCAACAATTCGGATTACGATCCTGCTGGTGACGAAGGAAACCGCGAAATAAATAACGGAGTGACTCACCACGAAGGTGTCCTTCGTGAATTAGTAGCTTCGAGTCACGCTAGCTACCTACCTCCCCCGCGCCAACGATGACATGCCATCACAAGTATATCCGAATCAACGCTGGAAAAACTCGATCGAATCTTTCTTTCTAAAAGATGTATAAAGAAAGGTGTTTACCATTCGAATTTCGCGCCACGTGAATCGTAACGTAATTTTTCCATCGCATCTTTCCAAAGAATCTTATCCAACGATTCCATCTTTCCGCGACATTTCTCGTTTCCTCGCCAACTACACTCGTCGTCGTCCGTGCATAGTCGATCGAATAGGTCGATCGAAAGGAGGAAACGGTCTTTCTCGATAGTTCCTTGCCCTCTGACCGCCGCGATAAGGGTTTTGATACAGCGACAATGGCTTCTTCTCCGACTCTTGTCACTTCGCGGACCGTGAGGATGAAAGGGGAACCGCGACAGAGGAATAATATCGCGGGCTGTTACGATATTGTTATTAGAGAAGAATCGAAAAGTTGGTCGATCGTTGAATCGAGCTTCGATTCTACGTGACGAGCGAAAATTCTATTTTTCCGAGCAGTACAGGTTTGCTTATCGCGACGATACTCGTATCAGATAATACGCGTTACAATGCGTGTCGTAATACTCGCGTCGAGTTTCGTATCTATTTTTTTTTTTCAGAGATGGTTTTTATCGCACACAGACTCGATAGATATAGGCTCTTTTCTCTCGGTTATATCCATTTGGAAATATTCAAATGGATACGAGCGATGAATGGGGCGAGTTAATGAACGCTCATTATCAACCTCGTGATACCATATCGGATAGGTTATTTTTTCCTTGTTTGGACGACATCGTTGATTATATCGCGCGAAATAATTTAAAATTTGCGTTTCTCCGATATGTAAATATATATTTGAATATATATTCACCCCGAAACAGAGATCTCCGAGAATGGGGGGATAAAATCGAGAGGCGCAAACGTAATCAAAATTCTATTTTGAAATTGGAAATTCGTCGTCCCCGACACGACGCGAAAACTCTAGAAAACTCTCTGTACACCTTTTACCGTGTGATCCGAGTTTTCTTGGGGGCGGGGAGGGGGGAATAATTTGGAAATTTTCGTTTGCGAGGCTCGTAACGCGTCGTTTCGGCCATTATAACGCGCGGAGGCGTGAAAAGGTTATGAAATTATTCGAGGGACATCGATTTTCCATCGACAAGTGGGCACGGACGATAAAGCAGCGGGATCGATCGATATTCAGGAGGCTAGGCGAGGAACAAAACGCGCGAAGCGCGTGTGACGGCCGATTCGAGGCCTTCGGTGCCGAGTAATTTATTCCCGCGTGATAAATCACCGCGTAGCCGGGCTGAAATTGCGCGTTAAACAATAGCTTTGCCGATAACTGTGACTGCGCGTTTGTCGGACTGGCTCGCATATAATTAGCGCGGTCCAACCTCGATTACACTTCGCGACTATCGTTTTTATCAACGTTTCTTCCAAAAAAAAAAAAGAAAAAAAGGAGAAAAGGAGAGAACGAAACGTTTAATTTTCGTTATTTTCTTCTTCTTTTTTCCGATCTTGATCTTAATCAAGAGACGTAACGCCTATCGATTGGACAGTGTGGGAGGACCATTTTCCAAACACCGCGCTCTTACGATATTTCGTCCCCGGGAGAGCGGTGAGCCGCGATTAATCGCAGCCACGGTGTAATACGACGGTATAAACGGTGCGGCGCGATCATTTTCCAATGAACTGTTCTCAGATTAATGGACGCGTGCACACCACCACCGCGTCACGCACAATCGTCGAGCGGGCGAATCGCTCGTACGCGAGATCCGGCGAGCACAATGTAGCGTAATAGCGAGGCCTTCCATCCCTCTCCCCTTTTCCTTTTCTCTGCGCCACTTGCTGTTTAACCGCGCTTCCATCACGCCCATTTTTTCGCCTCTTTGCCACTCTATCTCTAGCCTCGTTAATGACGAGATACGATGAAACCAATCGAGGATATCGATTTTTCCACTTTCGAACAACGTCCGATCGTTGGCAATTAACATGTATTGTATCGCGCATGTTCGACTCCAAGTCGATACGTAGAACGTCTGGAACGTATTTTCAAGGAGGGAAGACGAGGAGCGTTTGCGTATGGTTCTAAAAAACATTTTAATTTATTAAAATGCGCGAAGGCAACGGTAATGTACTTTAATGCGATAGAGGAGTGGAATGAAAAATTTATTCCTACTTTCGCGAATGGAAATATAAATTTATTCCTCTTACTGCTCTACTTATGTTTAAATGAGACGTATAAATTCGATAAAATTCGTATTATTTATTCCAAATTTACCGCGCGCTGTGTAGTACCAAGAACGATATCTCCTTCGTATCTCGTATTTTTGTTATAAATTTTTTACGCATATGTTCTTTTAGAACATAGAACACGGAAAACAATTTGTTCCGTGTTCGAATACGTATTCCTATGTTGTTACTAAAATTAATAAATTTCGCGTTCCTCTTCAATTTATCCGATAAATTATATCGTACGATCGTAAAAGAATTAAGATACGAGATTATAAATTGACTTTTTAAGATTAATGTCACCGTACGCGTGTGTAATACTTACAACTGATTCGCGTAAGTCAGTTCTACGATTAAAATCGAGAACGCCGCTGCTGGTTTTTATTTATACCTCTCGAAAATATTTTAACCGTAAAGTTATACCGTTTTTACGAAGCGATCAGTTTTATTTCCTTTCTTCGATTACCTATTTTATCTATTTTATATATATAGAATAGATGAATGGGAAAAATTTAACGCGAATATGGCCAAAAGTCGAAGAAATAGGAAAAGGATAAGACAAGAGGGAAACGAGCAAGCCTTGGAAATCGATTACATTTTTTGTCTCTTTCCCTTCGTTTCGTTTCTGTGGTTGCATTTCGTTGTTTTCAGCGAAAAAAGTGGCGGGAAGAAAATCACTAGTAAGGACAAAAGTGAATCTGAAAAATACCAAAAGGGAGAGATACGAAAAATAGGGATCTCCTTCTCGAGATCGGATAATGGATAAAACGTATTGCTATTTACTCGGTGTTATCGCGTGTCGTTTAATTAACCGCATTTCCATTGGTAAATATCGTCCATCGAAATAACCAGCGTCACGCACCGGTTTCCGCTTCGTTCTTTTCATCCCCTCCATTCCACCCTGTTCCGCCACCTTACCCTCGCGCGATGCTATCGCGACGAGCCTCGTTTCGATGATGGATGTTAGGAACGCGCGCTCTCCGCTTTATAATCAAATTTCGAAACATCGTTCACCGGCCGATCGTTTCAATTGGCCCATTAGCCCGATCCAATTGCTCGTATCGTGACGCAACTAGCGTTTCGTCGTCTTTCTCGTAACCCGTCGTTGCTTATCGTTCTATCTAACCCCCCTGCGTTGAATCGTCGGATCGATATCGCGGTTCAACCTTCGCGTAATTACCTTTCGAGCTGTTTCCAAATTAATTCCATTTTTTATCCTTTCAACGTTCAGCTCCTTCGCGACACGTTTGAGACACGGTTGGAGATGGCAAAGGCGTCTTCCAAATCTGTGTATCAGACGAGATTAATCGAAAATTATGTCGAATATATATATATATATGTTAACGATTTGCTCGATTCTTGGCTGCCCTCGCACGCGAATTAAGACCCGCATCGGGTCCGAGAGCTTTACGACTTGACGGTTTTTCGCGTCCCTCCCCCATAGGAGTGCGGGTCCGAATAAACACGGGAGGAAAATGGTGGCTCATCCGCGCGTATACGCGGCGCACATTCGGTGGATCGAACTCCATCGAATCCGAACAACGGATCGCTCTAATGG
>NW_006263734.1:144826-145655 GCF_000469605.1 Apis dorsata | reverse complement strand
TTGCGATTTGGACGGAAAGTTCGTTTAATGGGAAGCGAACAGATGACGGGGCTGGAGAGAGAGAGAGAGAGAGAGAGAGAGAGAGAAGCTCCCTTTGTACGACAAAGGTTTCGTATCGTTTCTCGATAGGTTGGACAGATTTGGAGAGAGGATGCTGAACGCCGCCCGGCGAGCGTACGTTGTTGCATTCGTTGATTAATTTTGATGGAAATATAGCTCGTTTGTTTACCAATAAACGTCACGATACGGGATCGTATCGCGATGCGTGGGTCGATATTTACTCGCAGCGCGGGTGTTCTTGCCCGGTAGACGTTATCGGTTATAACTCGGTCGCATTAGTAAACGCGCGGTGCAATATGGGTAATTGGGAAGCTGTATCGCGCCATTGCTGTGCACGCCAGACGCCTATAATTCGAATCGTCTGTCGACAGAAATAAAACCAGATAGAATTGCTATCTCCTTCGAATTCCATCCAATTCCAAAACAAGGAGAAAAAAGAAAAAGAAAACCGAACCAATCGTTCGGAACGACGCTTATTACTCGCGGACAACGGTTTCGACAAATTTTCGAAAAAGAGAATCCCAACGATAAATCTATTTCTCTTTGTCCGACATTATCATTCGACGGGCGCTTCAATAATTAGCGTTAGTGGGGTAGCGAAAGTATGGTGGCGCGTATCGTTTGTAATCGTTCCGGGCACGGGATAAAAGAGAGGGTGAGACGCTATGGCGGGTAGAGAGGGGGTTCGCAAGGATAATTTCACGGTCCGCCGCGCGGCCGACTAACCGGCTCACCCTGCCCCCTCCCCTCGCTCGATACAGGGATTCGC
>NW_006263734.1:135501-144749 GCF_000469605.1 Apis dorsata | reverse complement strand
CGCTCGCTCGCTCGCTCGCGCGGTTCCCTTCAAAGCGGACAACCGTGTCGACGTGTTTACACGGGGCAAAGCTGCGAAACCGTGAAATCTTGGGTCGATCGTTCCTCGAGCTTCGTTCCCTCCACGAGTTCGACTCGACTTTGTATCCGGGCAAACTTGAATTTGAACTCGAGCAAACTCGAATTTGCTATGTTGGTTTATTCTCGTTGCGAAGAGAGATACCATTGTCGTCGGATCTTCCCTAAGATATTAGAGTTAGAAAATTGTTGCTCGTTTTCTCGACATCCCCCTCCAAGTCGAATTCTTGTGCCGCTCGAATCGATCGGGTGGACGATTTTTCGCCAATTCGATTGGATATGGAGGAACGCGTCTCGTTCGAGCGGAAGATTAACATCCACGATTAAATCTTCCCAATTCGCGTTATTCCTCGGACGGTATAAATCGGGAGTGGCGCATAATCCGAGATAAAACGTTGGCAAATGCGATAATCTATAAAAATGGAATCGATATTTAAACCGTGCGCGAGATTACGCGAAAGGCAATCACACGGTCGATCGTGAATTATTTGTCAGGGCGTTGCTGCGTTCCGTTTCCAACCGAGAAAGATAAATTGGCCGAAATTCAAATTAATCGGGGAAAACGTGAAACAAAATGGCGAGTCCCGATTCGGATAAAACGGCCGCCACGGTTGACACGACCCCCTGGGATTAAAAATTCAACCGTATACCCCCGTGCATTTTCCAATTCACGGTTTAACGCGACGCTTTTTCCAAATAAAAATTCCTGATAAATGCTCGATGATAAAAATGACAGCCGGCCACCTTTGACCGACTCGACCGAATCGAATCTATATTTAATCACCGCGTTAACGCTTCTCGTCCGATCGATCTCTCCACGCCGTTCGTTCGAATCGGCCCGAGAATCGGACGTTAAAGAGATTTAAGCTTCTCGCTTTTCGAAATTAGAAACGAAGACGGTGTGCATTTCGTAAGTGGATTCGTTCCATCCAAATTTCAACTTTTCCACTTTCTCGTCTTTAACTTTCGCCGCTCTCCAATTCCGCCCCTCTTTTCTTCCCCCTTTACCTTCCAGGGGAGGAGGAGGAGTTAATCCTTTACCACTTATCGAGATTGCATCTGAAACCGTGGTTCGTGTTCGAAGCGTCGCGTGACACTGTGTATTTCCGCGTCCAACCGAGCTGCGTGATCCGCCTCGTTCGAGAACACATCCGAGTCGGTGGATATTTAAATGCAAATTGAATATAGCGAGCTTCACCCTTAGCTTCCACGGAAAATATCCTTTGGATTAGAAGCAGTCGCGTTGCGATTCCAACCTCCCAACACCATGCTCGCGTTCACGGGTTCGAGACGAATCGCTGTCCAATATTAGACGTTTAGAGAAACTTATTAGCGTCGATGATTACGATATTTCTTTGCATCCCGTAGCGTGAGAAAGAACGAAAAAGAGCTAGAGAAAAAGATTTAGAGATGGCGTCGCGTGGGAAGAGGAAAATTGCAGTGGTGACTAGGCAGGAGTAGAGAGACCAATAGATAGATAGATAGAGAGGGAGAAACGAGATGTCACGAACGGCGAGCGATTTTCTCGTCGGAGGAGGGACGATAACGGGCGATGCCGCGATAATTGTCGCGGTGTAATTTTTCGCGGCGGCACTTTGCAGCCGGGCGCGGAAATCGACCAGCTAAATCCTACGTGGCTGCTCTCGACCGAGTTCTCCTCTCCCTCCCTCTCCTTTCAGTTTTAACAGGGACGGGGCACAAAAGCCGGCCATCGGGCGAATGTGTCCGAATGAAAATTCTATAATTGGATCGTCTGCTCGTTAGCCTCGAATCGGCTTCCGTTAACGTTTCGAATTCGTTTCGACCGATCGTACGGAACGAGAGGGGTGCGAAAGGTTACGCGAGATTCGGGATGGAAATGGGGAAATGCCGTGGAGAGGAATGCGGAGGAAAGCGCTTGTTTAAATTTGTACGAGGGAGGGGAGGTTGGCATTAGAAATTGAACGGGTCCGGCATATTTGCACCAACGATCGACGACGCAACGATCTGTGAAACTTTATTAAAGAATGGAGGGAGTGGATGATCGGGATGATTGGTTAATGGGAGAAAGCGTATACGACAAAGTGTTTTACTACTCATTAGGAAATGGCCACGAAAACTTTATTAACGAAAAATCGTAGCCGCCAATATTCGACGATATCCTTCTTTTTCTCACTCCCGAGCCACACGGTTTATCGGAATTTCGTTAAACGTGGAAACTCGATAGTTTCGAAACTGCGAGAGAGCGAAGAGGACGAGGAGAGGCGCGACGAGATACTAATTTTTCCCACATAAATGGAATTCCGCCTCTCCGCTTCGCGTCGATTTTAAAATCGAACGTGACACGCTTGGTTTTACGATTCCCTACGCGAAACACCGTTTTTTCTATTTTTCCGTTTAATTAAAAATTGATTACCGACCGAGAAGACAAATTTGCCATACCTCTTTACTATATTCGAAACGTACGAAAACACACCTCATTCGTCGTTGCGTTACTTTTACATCTCCAAAGATCCAATTAGGATCTACTATCGCGATCTATTCCATCATCAGCTTCTATAATCGATGCGCTGCAAATTGTTCCACGAGGGGTTAAATATACAAGTTCTTTCGTTCGTTGAAATCGATAAAAGCATGGAGAAGACGACGATTGTTCGAGAGTAATTCTGCGTGCAACGATAATTCCAACTTTCGTCCAACTTTTGCGGAATATCGAAGGGTCGGTAATCGATCGGATTGAATCGTTTCACGGAATTAAATTCGTTTATGTTTTCGTTATGAGGAAATCTCATCTCTCTGGTCGAAGAAAAGTAGCGTTTAACCGCTAAATCTTTACCTCCGATTCAACGCCGACTGTGAAAATAAAAACTCGAAAAAATATCGATATCTATGGATCTCGACGAGGATAAAAAAGGATAATTTCACGGTATAGATTTGAGATTTAATGCGTTTTAATAATTTATCGACGAGTAACCCCGTCGTAAGAAAGATCGATGCATAGAACGGCCTCTAACAATGGGATTTACCTGGAGTTAATCCTGGAAGCCGTATCGAACGTTAATCAGTTGCTACGGTTCGCTAATCATCGACTTACAAGCTGCGGTACCTAATGAAATAACTGTCACCTATCACCATCGACGAGAAAAATGACGGACGAGGAAAGAAGCTTAATCGCGCGTATTTACTCCTACACTCGTACGTCAATTTCCTTCCCCCTCCTCCTATTACAATTCGCTCGTCCAGTTTCGATCAGCTCCACGTAATCTCCACGAGCGAAACGTAAGAGTAGTTCGGAGAAAACAGTGAAAATGGTGAAAATGGTTAAAATGGTTAAAATGGTTAAAATGGTTAAAATGGCTAAAATGGCCCGATCGAATCGTGGCTGCGGTCGACGCACGAATTTCATACTCGGCGAGGGAGCGAGTTGAGCGTCTCGACGAGCGTTTTCGAGCGTCCCGAGTAGTAAAACGAATCGTTCGTCGCGTTAAATATTTACGCCTCTCTTTTTCCCCACTTTGAAAAAACGCTGGGCCAACCGCCCAAATTCGCGTTTAAAAATTTGAAGACACGCGTGACATATATTATATACGCGCAATTTAATCCAAAAGTCTCGTTTCGATTTAGAATAAAACCGGTAACGCCGAAAGGGCGTGTCTTTTTCTACACGGATTTAATCTCGAAAGATTTATTCTCGCGATTGACTCCGATGGATTCGAACGACGAAAATGGTGGGAAGAGGACACAAAAGGCGATATGCCGATTACTTTTAACCCGAAACTCGTCTTCGTTCGCAAATATCGTCGATTCTTCTCGTTCCGAATATCTCTCGATTCCGAATCGAGTTAGAGGTTCATTTTGGAAGATTTAAGCGAGAATTAGAGATGGATCTTTAACGGGAACGAGTTGAAAAATTCGGGGATGAAATTCTTTTTAAGTAAAGTAGGGACAGTTGAGCAAACTCTTTCCACGATTCACGCGAGAGAATTGGAATTTTACGATTGGATATATATCTTGGCTGATTTCGTAAATAAAAGGAGGAAAAATACGAAAGATGAAAACGTGAATCGGCGCTACGTGGTTAAGTAAAAGTTGGAGCGAGGTAATCGATTTCGTTTCTGAAAACGTGGTTGGGCGAAAAACTTTTGATCCGATTGTTTTCACGAAATGAAAAATCGCGTATTCATCGACGATTCGATGATTAGCCGACAGAATGGAAAAACAAAGGGTCGGAGAGGAATGGTAATGGAGGAATCGAACGCTTTTACGCCGGAGGGAAATTTTTCGCGTAATTTCCATCGGGTTGGTGGGGAGGAGGGTTAATGCGTGCACGGGGACGGCATTCCTACAAGGGTATGTAGGATGGGAGGGGGGAGAAAGAGAGAAGGCTGACATTTGACGTCCACACATCGATGCCATCGCACGGCTGATCGGTTATCGCTTAACGGTGTTTCACGCCACGACGAACTGGATCGTCTCTCGTTACGGGGGGAATAATAACGGAGGCGCGTCCCAGCTGGCCAAAGAGACGAGGCTCTAATAAAAGCTATAATAGATCTATAGTAGAAGAAAGAAAATTGTCCATTGGATCGAAATTCGAGAAATTCAAAATTTCCTGTCGCTCGAAAAGAGTGAGATTTTTCTTCCTATGGCGCCGTGAAAAAAGGAAGGAAGGAAGGAAGGAAAGCCGGTTATTCGCACGGTACAACGAAGCCACCCCCTCTCCCCCCTCGAATGAACAGACCTTAACGACCAGAGTCCTCCCTCCTCCTTCCATTCGATTATTATTCATCCCGTGCCGAGTAGTAATTTGCATTTTCGCGACCCGGCTTCTTCGCAAACTCCACCTCCCTGTACCGGAAACGAGCGGTCGTGGGTCCCCCCTCGGCGAGGGGAACAAGGGGACGTCGTCATTAGGGAAGATGATTGCGCGCGGAGTACGTCGAGGCGATTACGCGTCGCGTCAGCGTCGTGGACGAGCCGGTAATTGGAAACCGCGTTATTCGCTCAATCGTGAACGTCCACGCATTTTTCGCGTAATTCGCCGACCAATCGCGCCACCGTTTCCAACCGCTTTTACGCGCGGGATGCCATTTCACGTTTGCACCGACGATGCGCACACGGCCTATTGGTTATTGCTTAACGTTGTTTCACGCCACGCCAGATTCGACGCTCTCTCTCTCTCTCTCTCTTCCTCTTTTTCATCCATAAGCTCGAGAACAAACCGTTTTTATTCCGTTTCCAAAGTATTTCTTGTCTCCAAAAGGGAAAATTCTCCTCTCTCTTTCCTTCTTTCGGAGTACGAAGCGATCCTTGATCCCATTCCTCCCCCTCCAAAGACACCGCGTACGTAATAAGTTTCTCGAGTTGGCCGCCACGGTCGCTTCCAGTCAAACCCGATTCCGATTCCGAGCCAGTATCATCGCATTGTTATGCTAAAGCGGCGCTGTGAGTAAGAGGAGAAGGGCACAAGGGGTGAGTGGGTACAAAAGGGACGGAGGCGTTGGAAGGCACGATGTAAAGCGACGGTAAAGAGGTACACGCTTCTGTGGTCACGATATACCAACGTCTCTGGCCGGCCGACTGGCTGGCTGGCTGCTTTGTTGTTGCCGGTAATATAACGCCGCTGACACTAAAACTCACGCGCCTCCTCTGCCAACGAAATACGCGTGTATTTACGATGCGATTTCGTCACGGTTCTTCGCAACCATTCTTGGCAACCATTTCTCCGCAGAGTCTATTTCCCGATAACAATGGTATCGCGTTACCATAAGCTCTCTTGCTTAAGACATAATCGCGAGGGGCAACGATGGTCGAAACGTTGGGAAACGTTTTGGTTTGTTGTTACAACGCGTGGTGTAATCCGTGTACACGCGCAGGCAGATGGTTAAATAAAATATGGAAGGGAGGCGCCGCGGTAAAATCAGAATTTTTCGACCGGCTCGAATTACGTCCGTTCATCCGTGATAGATTTATGATCAGCGGGGATGGACACGCGCGAATATCTCGTCGCGCGGCGAGGTATTTGTAGTTTTTAATCGGTTTCGGGGAGAAGCGCGATGCACGAGCCTGTGCAAAAACCCTCGTCGTGTTCATCGGTTATCACGGACCGCTGTTGTTTCCGTTTCGCCGGATGCCTATCAAAGCTCGAGGTTGACTCTCTCTCTCTCTCTCTCTTTCTCTCGAAGTTGGTCGTCGATCTTCAACCGCTTTCTTTCGTTTCTTTCGAGCAGATGCATAAAGTTTCAAATCCATTTTCTCCCCAACGTCTAATTTAACGTAACGTAACGTAAACGTTTCACGAGCATTTCGGAAGATCACGTCGTAAAATCGTGATTCGGTGAATGCAGCAATTTCAGTAGATACTCTGTCCCGAATGTCTAAACAGTAGCGCAGACGACGCGATTTCATGGGTCGCGTTTAACGAAATTGGGTCGTTGAGCGTAAAGCGTTACACGAGGTGATCACCGATCGTCGGTTATACATCGGTAGAAACGTCTTTCGACTGGCTTTATCTTCCCTCTATCCGAGCTTTCCGTTCGAGTGACTTACCCGCGTTTCGATTCTTCTCACCTGCGTTCGATTTATCTATCCCGAAAAAAATAAAACGCTATCGCGAATTTCTTTCTCTCTCCATCCGTTTCCTTCCTTCCGTTGCAACGCGCAAAATATTTCGAGTGGCAATTCGTCGTCAGGAGAGAGAGAGAAAGAAGCTCGAGTCCCACCAATAGGGCGATTTCTTTTACAGCGAAAGAAAAGACACGGTGGAAATAAATAAGTAAAAGTGAGAAAAGCGGCGTTTAATGAAGTCAGCTTACCCTACTCGGCGAGGCGAGGGAAAGAGGGCGGTCCTCGCGACTAAAACCGTCGTAATTTTACGGCGATTATCCGTACGTGGAGGTGGCCGCGACGCGTTAATTACGCGCCGGACTTTAATTTCGACCCGGTTCGCGATGATTAGAATAAGCTAGCGGCCTGTACCGCGTTATTACGTTCCGCAAATCCGGGGCACGCCGCGATTGTATTCGAACTCCATTGAGAAAAGACGCGCCACGTGGCAACGGTCGTTCGTCCCCTCTTGGTCGGAGCACTTTTGTTTCGTCGAGTTCGAAAATTGATCGTCGCGTACGAATTTCTGTCGGTTGCGGTTTCTTCGTCCCGTAATCTGTTGGAAAAGAAAAGTGGAGGGGAATTAAAGGGGAGCGACGAAACGCAATTTTCTCCTTGCTATCGGTAGAATTCCACGGGAGAGAAACAATTCGAGAAATGTTCAAAGCGCGTTCATTAATCTCTCGGGTTAGAGAAGCATCGCGGTAAAACGAATTAAACGTCCTCGCAGCCTCGTCCTAATTGCGGAAACAAAGCTCGACAAGGCGGCCTAACCTTTCGACCACGAGGTAATATCGTCGAGGTGACGACGGCCGTCTGTGACGGGCTTCTTCTTTCTTCCCTTTATAACAATTCTCGCTCGCTCCAACATCTCCGATCTCTCCTCTCCGATCGACATAAATATTTCGATATCTAATCTACGAGTGTTTAATCGTGGCGTAAGATAACATCTTACTCGGTCCAAGCGTATACGTAATCTCTCGTGCGACAATAGCCGGCCTCGTACTACTCGCTCGACAATGGAGCATCCAACTAAACGCGGTTCCATTGTTGCGTGTAACCGTAAACGATCTTACCGTGGTTGCGTAACAATAACCGGCGTTACGATACTCTCTCCACTTTTCGCAACTGTTCTCTTTGTCTTACTTTTTCCAGCGGTGCTTGGCTCTATCCGCTCTTTCGTTCCCATAATTTTGTTCCATCTGTTGAGAATTACGCGTCGTGGCAGAGAATCCTTCGAAACGAAGGAGATTTTTATTTTTTTACTTGGTTAATCGAAACTCGAGGAAAAAGACGAATACGCCGTGGCGGAATCACCGATCAAAGCTCGTACCAGCGTTGTGATCTCAACGGATATTCGGATGCTTCCGCGTATCCATCACCGTCCTCTCTTTGCACAGAGTCTCCTCGCAGAGCCCAAGCAGGGCTGAGCACACACACGACCTTACCACTGCTGAGAGCCGGGTTCGCGTTAACTAAGGAAAGTCAATATTTAAGCCAAACTAGTTCTCCCCTCTTAAATTAACGATTTACATCGGACACGTCTGAATACTCTCCGGTTACATTTCCGCTTTTCAACTTGGTTTGGTTACCCGACATCTTGCCGGTTCACGCATCGCGTGCTTTCCAATATTCGAACGTCTCGTTTCCAAGTTAACTTTGCTCCTCGCTGCGTACAGTGCAGTTTTTAAGAGAAAAAAGAAACGTCTTCCAACGTTTTTTATAACTTTTGCGCAAAGATCGAGAAAGGATTTTCAGGATTCCAAGACATTCAGATCGACGTCGTCGTCGATCGATCTTGAAAAGAATTTGATCGAGTAATTAAAGGAGAGGATAAACGACGATCCTTTAGCAAAAGGCGGAAACAGTGGTCGGTACGTCACGTGCAGCTGCGTGGCAAGGGGAAAGTTATCGCTCGTATATATAGCGCGGGGCAGCCGGGCAAATAGCGATAATAGCGGAAAGTTGGCGGCGGATGCAGCTCGGCCGGCCATACGCGCGCTAACTCCACTGTCTGCCAGCGACCAACCTTTACCGCTGAATTATACGGCCGACCGATTTTCCGCATAGGAACGCGCTCTCGTTCTGGGCCCATTTGTTTCGATCGCTTCGGATCCTCCGCCATCCCCGGTTATTATCTTTCCATTAATGCGAACACCGTGATCCCTCCACTACTCTACGCGAGTTTACAAGGCTTGCCAATAATTTCCTCGTCACGAAAACGAATAATCATCCCCTGTGCAGTCAATAACGATATTTAAATTGGAATATTTTTATTTCTCGACCATTTTATCATTTCGATGAATTTTGAAGTTGGAGATCTCTCGCTTTTACTCTCGGCTTCTCTCCATTTCTCTTCCGGCAACGCATCGTCGAACGCCTCGCGATGGCAAACACGTTATCCGGTTCGATGGAATCTGTAATTTGAATGGCGCGAGTAAATTGTTCCGAGACGAATAAAACGGTGGCAAGGAAGTTGGGCGCGTCTCGAGAATCGAGTAAACAGCGGGATAACACGGAAAACTTTCGACTCGATGGAATCAGGCCGCGCGCTCACGGCATTACCGTTGAATTATGCACGTCTTC
>NW_006263734.1:130463-135447 GCF_000469605.1 Apis dorsata | reverse complement strand
ATGTCGCTTCTCCCCCTTGTTCGCATCCCCTGCCGCGTCGAGACGCGGTGGTTTCGTCTTCTTCTTCCTCCCTACTTTTCGCCTCGAAATCCACTTGGATCCAGCTCTACGTCCAACAATTAATTCCGATCGAAGAACGACACGACGATGAAACGACGAGATGAAAGAGGAAAAGAGAAAAATTAGAGCGACACCTGTGGAATTTTAGGATCTCCTCTTCGGGTGTCTCTTGTTCGCGGAAATGGTTGCTAGCCACTAGCAACGGTTAAAGGGACGATGGAGTTTTCAACGATGACTCGCCGATATCGCGCCGATTCTTCCCTTTTTCGCGCGAATCGTGGGATCATCGTCGAAAAATGTAACACTCGTAGTGGAATAGGGAAGACGAGCATCGATCCGAGAACCGAATCGTTCGATTCGAGCGCGCAATGGAGATAACCGACGCTTGTTACGAGAGAGCAAGAAAAAGTTTCAAGTATCTCGTTTCTCGCTTACGATAATCTCGAAGTCGCGATTTCTTTTTTTACAACTGAAAAATTAATATTGGGGACGCAACGACACTGTTTGGAAGTTTGGAACTCGTTTTTCTTTTTCTTTTTCGAATCGTTCGAGATCGCCCTAAGATGTCTCGTTCTTTTCGCCGTGACGTTCGAAAACAAGAGGGAATCTCTATAACCGGTTGAACGCGCGGACGCAAGTATCTCCTTCTTCGTATAAGAAACGGGGAAATATCTTTTCGAGGAAAGAGGTTGGCAGAGAGAGAGGTTTTCTTCCTTTCATCCTTGGAGGACGTAAGGAAAAGGAATTGAAGAGAGCTTTCCTTCTTTTTCGAGAGAAGGAAAAGGCCGCTCCTCTTGCGAGAAAGGTGGTCCGAGCGAAGAAGGAAGGAAGGAAGAAAGGACATTCCGGCAAAGACGATTTCCTCGAGTCTCGTTTGTTTCTCTCGCGATGAAACCTGGTCTCTGTGTCTCTGTACGATCCTTCTTTTTTAGCGGTCCAGAGATACGCACACAAGGGGGCGAGGAACGAAAAGGCGAGGCAAAAGGAGGGAGGAAGGTCGTAGAGAATCGTGGAGAGACTCGTGGAGGGTTTGGGAGGGGGGAATGGAAAGAAGGCGGGAGATAGGAAGACGGCTCCCTTGATACGCAGATTAGGGAGTACCGATTTTCCAGGAACAATACCGCTAGCCACTCGAGCTCTGTCTCTCTTTCCTCCTCGTCCTCCGCCCCTCGTTACGGTATAACGAGATATAACGAGATATAAATCGGCGAGCTGAATGGACGATTACCACGAATGGCTAAATACGAAGGTGCGTTTTCGAGACGGGTCGCGTACCCTGCACTTTTCATCGCTTAATCCTCCTTGGCTCGCGTTTACGAGTCCTTGGAGGGACTCGGTGGCCGCTTCTCGAGAAACGTCGAGATAAGTCGCTTACATAATTGGCCGTAGCGAGGACAATTTTTGCGGGGCTAATGTCGACGCACGAATTAAGTGAAACGACGAGGGGAAAGTTTCGTTGGCTTCGCGTTAATGCGCGCTTTTAGACCAGTTTCGCCGTCGACTACTACATCGGCCCGCGATAACGGAGATTACGCTTGGATACGGGGCAATTTCCTAGTACGGGTACGAGTAAAGGCGTTCGAATTTCGCAAGAAAAAAAAAAAATAAATAAATTTCTACGCATTTCTTTCGTCGAAGATTCTTCGGATTAATTTTTACGAGATAGATTTATATATACGCGAGATTACTATTTTCCAAATATTTCCTATATAAGATTTAGAAAAGAAATAAGAAAATTTTTTAGGAAATTATTTATGACGAGGGTCAACGTGAAACGTTTGCCGGAATTCTGACGATTCACCTGTTACACCTTCGTCTCACGAGTGAGACGAAAGAACAAAGTTCCAGTTACGGTCGTACTTTCGTTTCTATCCCTTGTTCCCCCAACGAGCGCAACTTTTTCAAGCGCCAAGGAATTTGTCTTTCCAAAGATTCCTTTCAAACTTCTTTCCTCTTTAAAACGCGCAAACCATTTTTCCTTCATTCTCCTTTTTTTTTTTTCTCCTCCCTTTTCAATGATATAACGCGGTAACTTTTTTTTCAGCAACCGGTTATTGCTCGAATATTTCTCAACTGACCATCCTTTTACAAAGGACAAAGGAACACAAGAGAATTATAAGTAAGAAAGAAAGAAAAGAAATTCTTGTAATTCGAAAAACGAATCGAAAACGTTTTTAACGTCTTCTCTCTCTCTCAAAGTAGTTCTTTTATCTTTTCTTTTGTCCACTTTTCTTCTTTTTCTTCGCGATTTTTATTCGAAAAATTAATATCGTACGACGAGAGACGTAGAAAAATAGTGTCAAAGATACGACATTATTAGAAACTGTAAACCTTATGGGAGGGGAAAAAAAATTCGAAGCTTTACATCTTGCTTCTGGGAAAAACTTTTCGTAAAGCAAATCGCGCAACAAAGAAGAGAAGGAAAAAATCGCGATCCTTCGAAAAAAAAAAGAGAGGCAGGACAAAAATCTGCCCGCGTCAACACCATTCATTCGTCCGCCATTGCGGTTTCGAGATCCTTGGACATTTCTGTTTGAAAGAATTCGTGCTCCGTTTTCTCTCGAAAACGAAAATGAAAGAGACGACTAAAATAGATGAAAAATAGGCGAACGAATTGTGCGCGTTAGATCTAAAACGATCTAAATCGTCCGTTTCCCGTGATTATCAAATTAAATTACGATCGTTGAGAAGAAAAAGCACGCCTCTCGACGGTATTGGAGAGTAGGGTGGAGGAGGGGAGAGAAGAGTAGTGGCAAATTGGCGTAACTCGGGGGCCGAGGTTTCCGATGTATTTCTATCCGATGTGGTTTATGCAGGATTTGCAATTTCTCATAGGTAGAAGGTTGCATAAGCCGCGAGAGCTTTATGGTCGCGGAGTTTATTAGTTTCTAACCTGTGGTTCGGAGTGTAACTGGTCCGAGCTTTCCCTATTCGACTCTTTCGTCGTACAAATTTCCCAGTTTCTAACTATATGCTCGCGGTTTCGGGGCTTTCGACTTTTGCACGGGGGAGTAAGTTTAGGGAATGCATTCCCACTGGACGGAAGAATTCTAATCTCCCGACCGATCGATATATCCTTTTCTTTCTATGTGCGTGTACGTATAAAAGAAAGAAGAAAAAAGAAAATCCTTTCGATTACACGGATATATTCATCGAGAAATTCGTTGCATCGAATTAATCTTGCGCTTCGAGAAGAGATTTCAAACTCTATAAAATCCAATTCGATCCCTAAAAACCGGGCTAATCGAATTTAATACTAGGCTTCTCAATGTTCATCTTGAAACAAACGTATTCTTCCTATCTTTCTATCTTCGTTATGGGAACTGACGGATGGTCGCGATTTCCATCCGAGTATGGGATCGATGATGTTCGAAAGAGCATCCGCGACACACGTTGTTCGACATCTGTCCTTCCATGTTGTTTCGTCGACTCAAAGTCGATCTTTAAAACGTGAATTATTTTACGTTCGCTCGCGAGGAGAATACAGCTCGTGGGAGAGAAAAATTTGCGGTTGAGAAAGAGAGAGAGAGACGAAAATTGGAAGAAATACGTTGTTCGGGTAATTGAGATGGATACTACTAGATGTAACGATCGCGAAGGAAATGAGGTCAGAATCGAATTAATCCTAGCGGGCGTAAAATGTAATTGCAAAAGTTGGTGTGTAATGATAACAGGGTAACCGAGTTATTTCGATTCGGTTTCGGGAGGGGGAGAAGTTGTGTTATCCATAGGATCTATAGGTGTAGGTAAAAGCATTTCGGTGGTTGAAGCGAATCGAAGAACAAGGCGATTAGGCGAGACAAGGATGATGAGTTTAAAATGGAAGAACGAACGCCAAGGTTTGGCTTCTGCCTCGAGTGAAACGTCAACAACGATAATCCGATGCGAAAGGACGATGGCGTCGACAACAAGTCTCGAGCAGAACGAGCTTAGCGTCAAACGAAGATGATCTTAAAGCGAGAAATTGTAGTTTCATCGCGTACCCCCTTTCTTCTTCAATTTTCTAATTTTCTTTACACGCGTGTTTAAAAAGGAAAAGAACATTTCGATTATCTTCTCTTTTCGAGATAAATTTTTAAACAAATATCTTCGCGATGCTTAAACGCGAGTATAATAGTAAACATTGTTACATCCCTGTAACAGATGCATATCCGTAAACAATTTGTTACGAATATATTTCTCGATAATAATTAAAATTTATTATTCGTTAAAAATACGACAATCGTATGCGATGGATGATTAAATATGTTCGTTCATGTTTAACGTATTCATTCGTCTCCTATTCGAAGAGATTGTAAATGTTTAATAAGACGCTTCTTCGCGAACAACGAAGATGCGGTATCTGCGGGGAGAGAAAAAAAAAAAAAAATAGAAGAAGAATTCAATTTCGAAGCGTTTTCCCAATATCTCTCGCTCTCTCGTTCCGCCCGAATAGCTCTCGCTTACACGAATAACTCTGATCCTTCTTCTTTCGATTGTCTTCCTTATGAACCTCCGCGTACGTTACGTACGTACGTACGTCACTTCTCTCGACAAACCTTCGTATATTAAACCGAGGACGCAGACGAAGACAAAGAAGAATATAAAAGAGATATTGCAAGACGGGCGAAATTCATTTTTCCGCGAGAAAAGGATCGCGAAAGAAAATCAAAATTCGATGAAAATCACGTGGTAAACCGTGGTAAATAAAAACGGGAAAAAACGTGGTAAACTCGTGCAGGCCACGCGAACGGGGTCAAAGACCAGCAACACCGTACACCGAAAGTAATAAAGAAGAGGGTGAACGGAATGGAGGGGACGAGAAAGCAAGCGAGAGAATCGGGTGGGAGCGGATAGTAGCGCGCCATCTCCCTCGACGAGGGGAGCTCTGGTATAAATAAAGAAGAAACAGAGAGGGTGTGGGAAGAGAAAGACGGAGAGAGAT
>NW_006263734.1:127696-130163 GCF_000469605.1 Apis dorsata | reverse complement strand
AGAGAGAGAGAGAGAGAGAAAGAGAGGAGGAAGAGAGAGGCGTGGGCGAGCAAGTGGAGGGAAATTAAGCAATTAGTAACTTTGCACCGCGACAACTCTTACCGAGATTTGATTACGTTTTCGGTTTAAACTCTCCCTCTCCGCTTTGCACCCCCGTGGAGGGAAAGGCAATTTTTAAGAGGTTGATCTCGCTCAACCGACGTACGCTGTCCGTTCGCGGCCTCTTATTGCACTTCCTCTCGATGGAAGCGATGAGAGAATCGATATATGTATAATATGCGTTATGGTAATCGATATTTTTTACTTGGGGAGATGAACGAGAAAATTGTAAAGTCTTGCGTTAAACGGTAACAAGGATGTTCGAGGCGGAAACTCGAGTCGAACAATCGTTTCGTAAGGAGATTACGATAAAAGATCGATTAAGGATACAATAAATGGTAGATGATAAATGGTGAGAGACGTGAACAACGATTCGACGAAAATTCTTTCGCAAATACGTAAGAGAGAGAGAGGTATTCTTTAATTACCACGCGACGCGATATCCTGGACTGGAAATCTCCATTAAATTCGAAACGATCGCAATAAAATGGTGCGATACGAGAAGAAAAATTAGAATCCGACCCTTCTCACAGTTTCAACGTCACTCCCTCTTTTTATTTCTCGACATCCATCGTCCCGGTTTACTTTATCGTTCGCGTCTCGCGTTTCAGGCTTGACGTTGAAACGCGAATCGCATCGCATCGCATCGCGGCGCAGAACGACCAACGTAAGAATTAAAGTGGCCGTCCCTCCTCTCAGAGAGAGGGAGGGAGGAGCGGTTGCTTCCAGCGTCAGCTTTTAAGAAGTCACGGCAGCACACTGTCCCCGACAAACTTTGCCGTTAAAACGCGGCCTGGAACGTTCCGTCGAGTTGCATTTCCTCCTCCTTCTCCTCCTTTCAGGCTTCCTTCCACTTTTGCATTATTTCCAACTCCAACGTTTCCGACGCAGTTCCCCAGCAACTGAAAACTTTCAAGGGCACTCGATGGAGAGAAGAATTTCGAATGTAATTACCGACCGTTTTATACTTGTTTGCCTCGGAATTGACCCGGCATACTTGGCTCCGCGTGTAGTCTCCTTCTTACCGAATCAGTTTTCAGAAACTCTTAACGAGTGTTTAACGCTCAATCAAACGTTTCTCGATTTATTAATTGTCAATTTTTAAGCGAAGATTGGGAGAAGAAATTATAAACATCATCATTTTCCGAAAAAAAGATTTATCGAGTCTTGGCAAAATCGAAATGAAAGAAAGAAAAGAAACGAACGTTTCGAGTAGCTACGATTAATCTTTTAGAGTGGCCGTGAACTCTGACGAGACAGAAATACGAAGGGGAAGAGAGAGAGAGAGGGAAAAAAGAATTCGTTGTCTTTGGGAATTGAATCGAGTTCGTCGAAGCGGCGAGGCGGATTTAAATAAGGGGAACCGTCTCGCGGATGCAAATTAGAGTTTGCTCGAAAGAACGTAATCAAGGTAACGAATGGAGCAGCTTCTTCTTCTCCGTTCTCCGTTGTCTCGCGCGATCGAAATTGCAACATTCTTTCACCAGGGCCACTCACTTTATTTCCAATTTGTTCTTTTATCAATTCGTTATTCCTCCTCTCCTCCTCCCTTTCCTACTCCTTTTAAAATCAGCTTTACTTATTCCTCTCGTGGGGTTTCAAGTTTGAAAATCAAACAGCTATCCACGCATCGACGTATTAATATTCAAACCCGTCGACGGACTTTGTTTACGACCTCGAGAAGATTACGCGCAATGCGGGCGGAAAATTTATATGCGATGCGATCCATCTTGCCAACGTCGACCGTCTTCCACGCGACTTTCTAACGCGTCCGTGTGTAAATTTCCTCACCGACTTCGATCTTTCGGATCGATCGATCGATCGGAAAAGGTGATTTAAAAAAAAAAAAAGTTCGACGAAAGAGAGGAAGACTGTCGATTTTCATCCACGTTCCAACGATCGACCCTCGTCGTCTCGCAAACGCAATAACCTCGCAAGCGAGCATCGTGATCAAAGCGGACGGCGATGAAAAGGGAGAGGACGTTCCTCCCGCCTCCGACCGACCTCCGAGGCTTAATTTTTCACGCGAAAAGCGAGCCGTGGCGAAATCTGTGAGGGGAGGAGAGAGAGAGAGGCTTACATCGTAACGCTTCTCGCGACAGCCTTTTCGCGGCAAACGTGTCCTCGTTTCCTTCCGTCCAAATCTTTGTTCCGTTGCGCGAACAACTCGTCACCCAAATCGTCCGATCGATATCGATCCAATTTTAATCGATACCTCGATCGTTGGAAAAAAAAAAGAGAGAAATCCTTCTTCTCTCTCGCTGAATCGAACAAGACGACGGAGGAAAATTTGTCGTCCTTCTTCCCTTCTTGCACGCGATCGTATTCTGGGTGGGATAGCAAGTGGGTCGTCGGTCGTTCGTTTTCC
>NW_006263734.1:125078-127167 GCF_000469605.1 Apis dorsata | reverse complement strand
TGGGTCGGTCCCGCCTCTTTTTCACCCAGGAAACCGCGATTCCGTCACCGACGACGCCCCATTTAATTCGAACCGTGGCCAACGGATTAAACCGGGAAAAATCACGGTGCCGTTTCATTCACGGCCGGCTTTAACTCCAACTTTCTCTCCAATCACTTGGCCGCTGCTAGACGAATGAAACGTAGACAGTTTCCGGAGATTAAACGAGGGCGCGCGTTCCCGGAATATCGAGATCGGTCCAACGAGTGGCAAAAATGTTTGCGAGTTGGACCGAGCACGCATCGTTTCCCCATTTTCCTCCTTGTCGTCGATGATGAAAAGGTTTCACCACCCTTGTCGATCCGAGCGCGCTTTCATTTCCATTCGGAGGAAGAGGATCTGCGTAAACGTCGATAAATAGATAATGGAATCCCGGCAATGTTCGGGGAGAGGCTTTGTTCCGATTACTTATTCACGACACCTGTTACGTAACGAGAGTCGGGCAGCGGTAGTAAACAAGGATTTCTTTAATTAAGCGAGCGGACGCAGCTTCTCCTTCCGATTCCCCGCTTCCATTCCAGCCGACCGAGACTTTATCTTCTGTCGTCCACTGTTCCACTCCTCCCCTCTCGCTACAGCCTCTTGTTGCTCGCCAAGAGCGAAGCCGGGAGCAAAGGGACGCGCGAGTTATTTACGTACGGGTGTATTTGCGGCGTGCAAGCGCGACAGGGGTGACGCGAGACAGTGGGAGGGAAGGAGGGAGGGAGGGAGGGAGGAGCAGTCGCCTGGACAGAACGCGGACCTGTCCCATGTGGGTTCCGTTAATTAACCGAGTCTACCGAGTTCTATTCCTCGCGTTATATTACCTTCCTCTCTCTCTCTCTCTCCGCGCACCTGGCCATCCTGGCGACTATTTTGCCTGGCCTCCTCCTCCCCCTTGTTCGATCCGATGTTTGTAATTTTCTTACCGGCTGAGTAATCGACTAACGCGCTCCGACACTCGCTGGATTTCACCGACTGTGACGAAGGATAGGGAAGGGGCGAAAGAAAAAAAAAGACCGTGCGAGTTTCTCTTTAAAGCGAAGAGTTTCCTCGAATTTATTATTTCGAACTCGAACTAAAAAGAACGATCGTGGAATTTCCATCTTAATCTCGAAACTTTACTTTTCCATTTCGTCTGGTTCGGGGGAAAAACTGCAATTTGCGCTGAAGGAAGAAGATCGGGATATAGGGGGGTATCGTATACGTCACCGGAACGACTAATTTTCGATAAATTCCAGCCGGTCGGTGTAGGTATAATTAACTCTGGCCGAAAATGGGAGAGGGGGAGAGGTGTGCGAAAACACAGGCGCCGTCAGGAAACTTGACGGAGTATCAATTATCCGCCAACTATGCGTCGATTCTCGATTACTATACGCCGCGGATTTGCCGCGACGTCAGCTAAAATGCGTTCGAAAGGGCAAACGTTAATTAATTATGGGATTATTTATCACGCGAGGCTGCTAGCCAACCCCCTTCCCCACCTTCTTTCCTTCCTTCCTTCCTTCCTTCCTTCCCTTCTTTTCGCGTTCGAGGGAAAGGAAGCAATTATAAAAACGAAACACCCCCGTACACGTATTTATTTCGACGAATTCGTACGCGGAGAGAATGAAAAATGGTTGTTTCGCGGATGGTAATATCGTAGCGAGAAGTACGCACGGTCGTTTTAATTAGAATTAAACGATTCGTGTCGCGGAGACGCGAGGTTGATTTCGTTAACGAGCGCATACGTTCGGGCGAGCGATCGAGGAATAATGGCCGCGCGTCCTTCCAGCGAGAACAACGTTCGACGCACGTGATGCATTACCTTAATTACCAACGCTTTCTCTCGCCAACAATGAGCGTTATATTTTTCGCGCGCCTTGTTTAAAAAACATTCCTCCTCTCGTATCTACGCCACCAACCCAATTTCCATCCCTCGTATCTACGCGACGAACGCCACCCCGTTTATTAGATCCCCGATATCCGAGTCTCGATCAGTTTCTTTCTTCTTTCTTCCTTTCCGTCCCTCGGTTATTCGTTCAGTTTGTTCTCGGCCGCGGATCACGAGATTGGAGCACGTGTTTGTCGG
>NW_006263734.1:116847-124897 GCF_000469605.1 Apis dorsata | reverse complement strand
GCTCGGAGTGGCGGGGACTCGTGGCGACAGCTTGAGGGCGAAGGAGATGGCAGCGAATAAGACAATGCCGGTGTATCTCCTCTCCGTGGAAATGAGATTTATATTAATTTCTACACCCGTCGCTCCAACACCCCACGTTCCTCCTCCTTCTATTACTGTTTCTCTTTCTATCTCCTCCCAACATGCCATCTCACCCCATCTCCCCGTCTTAACGTTTTCGTTCGACTAAAGGGATTGCTGCTTCCTTTCTCCCTCCTCGTCCGTCGTTTCTATCGCGAAAGAATCAAACCTGATACCTTTCGCACTTGCGACCGATCGAATTATTGCATCGTCGCGAACGAAACGCGTTTCGTTGTACGTAGAAATCGTCGAGTCGTTACGTCTCGGGTGCGCTTTAACGCGGGAAATTACCCCTCCGTATCGTTGGATAGGTTCGCCTCGCCACGTGTGGTTAATAATAATTCGTTCTCCTTACGGGAATCGACGTGATCCGACGTGAAAACGCGAGTGAACGCCGTAATAGGGGATAACTGTACGACGACGCGTGTATTCTGGAAAATCGTTCCCATCATATAGCTTCTTCTAGGTACAGAGTTACGAAACGTGTTCTTCCAATTATTATTATTATTGTTATTCCAATTTCTCACGAGTTTTAAAATTCAACGTTGTCCTTTTTTTCTCGACGAAACTCTTGGGATCGAGAAATCCAGCCTCGTTACGCGAGAAGCCTTAGCCAAGTATGCCGAATATCGAGAAACACCAAGTCCAACTTGGCACGACTTGTGAGCTGTTTCTCGAAACAACGATAACGATAACGACGTCAACCTATACCCCCTTTTCAAACGTACATACGCTTCACCGGTGTATGTTTACGAAACGGAGAACGAGCATTTCTAGGCCTCTGGAAATGGGGTAATCCGAGCGCGAAGAAGCGACATAACCCCTTCTTCCACGACGATGAATTTATTCCCAAACGTTTCCACCATCCCGAAGCTGCGCGACAATATTTTCGTTAATGTTGTTTCGTTATAAGTGTTTAAATATTCGGTCTCGCGACAACGAGATTGTTTTCGCAACGAGAAATTAGAAAAACGATGGATCGAAGGAGAGCCGATTCCGACACTTGACAACGGCATAGCAACACCGTCTCTGCCGAATATATCGAGGCTAATATACGGCGTTGTCGGTGCGCGTTACAATAGAGGGGCTACGTTGCGTAAGCCGGTCACGTGTTCCGCTTTGCCGCGCACACCACCCGTTCGGATCCTGCACGTGTACGTATATCCACCCCCGAGATGGAATTATAGTCACGTGTTCAGGTGAGCCGCGTACACGTTCGTCCTCGACCAACAATCGATTAGAATCGTTGAGACAGTTTTTTCCTTTCCAATTCGACGGATAGAAAATTTCTTTTTCTTTTCAAATGTCCTTTTCGCTATACCCCGTTCGATCGGAAAAATCTGGTTGGCGGACGACGTTCTCCACGTTCTCGCGTATTACGTATGCGCCGCATCGTCCCGATTAGTATGCCACGAAAATAAACCATCCTTGCCGCGGCAAGTTAGAAAAATTAGTTTCATCTAGGAGCGGGGCATCTGATATACAGCGCACGCGAGCGTTGGGGAGCGGCAGCGAGTGTGGGTCGAGGCGGGGTTGCAAAACCCTGGAGGGTAACAATTGTGCATTCATCGGGCCAAGGGGCTCTAATTAAAACGCATTGTTTATATTCTTTGCAGGAAGCTTCTTCTCGCCCTCGGTGCTCCCCAGACGTGCATCCACCACCTCCGCCGCCGCCACGTCCCTCGCAACTCCATTCCCAGGGGTTCTCTCTTCGGCCAACTTCCTTCCAAGTCCTTCGAAACCATCCTACCGCGTTTCTCTCCCTTCACCGCCGTCTCTTCCTCCGGGCGATTCCCCGCTTTCTCGCGAAAACGTTTCTGGTAAAAGAGGGAGGGAGTTGTCGAGATCGTGTGTTCGTCGATTGTTTGGCGAAGAAACATCGTGCGATTCTCTCTCGAGGAAACGGTGCAATTTTGAGATAATGGAGTGCATACCGTAATAAGTAATATGTAAATGCCATCTTAAACGTCGGGAAATATTTTCGCTGATACTTGACTACGCTCGATAGTCGGTGTATTTTAAATATTGCCTTCGAACTGGTAAAATACGTGAACCATATCCATTCTTACGAAAAGATGAGGAAATATACCGTTCGATTAGAGGAGAATCGTAAGATTCGTGGGCGAAAACGAGAAAAGATCAGAGAGGCCGACAGGAAGTCAGAACAGAGTGGGGTTGACGAACGTGCGCATCCGGTCAACTTGCTCGAGAAAATTACCCTTGGATACAAATCGTAGTCGCGTTTCCAGCAGCTGGACGAAAATTGTAGTCGTTACTTTGCATTCAATCAGACATTCTTAATGGATCCGAAGAATTTCGCGAGAAAGTTGGAAATCGTAAAGTTGTTACTGGATAGTATTTACTGGATCGTTTCTTTGGGATCGAAGGGAGGAAAAGAAAAGCGAGATGGAATAAAACTGGTGTGTTCGTTTAATATATCCGACCGACCAACGAAACTTGTACGCTTTACGGATGTTGATACTCGCCATGTGCGCGAGAATTACCCGCTAAATTGGATGAAGAAGGAACGAGTGGTACGAAATAAAAAGGGAATAAGAAAGGAGGAAAGTTGCCGCACTTTAAACGGAATTCTTTATGCGAAACACGTTTGACAATTTCTTCCATCCTTGAAACGAGTCTTTTTCCTCCGGTATTTGTTGTTATTATCAAATGATATTTCTGTTCGCAAATGAATCGCCTTATTCTTGCTTCTCTTCTTTGTACGTTGCTTTCGATTAATTTGCAAGGGGGAAAATAAATATCTTTCCAAATTTTCTTCTCCACCGATACGAGTTCAATGCCTACGATCTCAAAACGGATCTTAGAAGTCTTAGAAATTAATTCCAAGTTAACGAAAAAAATTCGACCGAGGCAAAGATCCATCTCCAACGTCGAGGCAAGGATATAACGCGAAAAAAAACCAGGTTTATTTAACGGCTCGATCGTCGTTCCATTTGTTCTTTTTTCCACGGAATTTATACGGTTCGATCGCGCGAAACGCACGACTGCCTTCAACATTTTCGACACAGACGTTAAACACGAAGCAAACCAAAGCAAAAGTGATCCAACCTTTTCGTTCCGTTCCAAACTATACGATGCTGTTGCGAAAAGAAACGCTTTTCGATTTCCGTTGATCCGTCGAATCTCGTCCTCCTTTAAGGATTTAATCCCTCGACAATTTTTTTATCGACGCCAGGTGACGCCGATCCGATCCAGCTCTCCGATACATCGTCGCGTGAAATATATTCGATCGTAAGCGATATTCGATTCGCGATAAATTAACGAATAAAGTAGGATCGTGAAAGGAAGTATCTTCTTTTTACCGTACCGCGTAATATTTCTTAATGCTGCGTACGTATCGGGTGCGATATTGGAGCGAGAGATAAGCTCTGACGAGCTCGTATAGATGTCTGTTAAAAAAATCGTAAAACGAGGGATTAAAAGGATGTTGCAGCCTGACCCAAGGAAGCCGGAAAAAATTCGCGAAAACTTGGTCGAAAACTTGGAGGGAGGGGGGAAAAAAAATAGCGACGAAATTCGTAAAATCCTTTCGGAAGTTTCCGGAGGGAAAGTTTGCCGGGAAATTAAGCGATCTTGGAACGCAAATGTAATTTAAAAGCGGGTAGCAGGAATATCGAATTCCAAAAGTTGCGAGGGGATTAAAGAAATACCGATAGAAATAAAAATATTCGTTCGGGGAGCGAATTTAAAGCGCGGATCGATAACGTAAACTTGTAAACGCACCCTTGAATTTGACAAATTTCTTTCGATGCCAGAGACTAACATCGACAATCTGAATAATATCAAACACTCGAAGAAGTTTCTCTCTCTCTTTCTCTCTCTTTCGATCGTTTCGACGAGGCAGAACCGTTTCTATCCAACGATCCTTTTTCCTCGTTAACACGCGGAACAGGGACGAGAGTTTTCTGCGAAACGATTTCCGTGGGAATCGTCGCGAGTCGGTGGTGTATCGATGGAAAAAACGGTTGAATCGATTCCGCGATTGTCTTTAATCCCGATTCCGGCTCTTAACGAACGACACCGTATCCGCTGTGAAAATGGAACGGTTGTCGTTCAATCCCCCTCTCTCTCTCTCTCTCTCCAGTCGGGAAACACCCTCCCGTGAGGAGAGTGGCAGACGTCAGGGGGAAAAAGTTGACCGAGTTCCCGGAGATTTATAAGCGAGCAACGCGACTCGGCGTCGCGCGTCGATCCGTCAACTCTGACAATCTCGCGCTGCAAATCCTTAATTAGTGGAGATTTATATATATATAAAAGTGAAGGTTTAGTTTTTTTTATTTTTACGAAATTTTGATTAAGAAGTTTGATTCTTTCCCCTTAATACGCGTATAATTAACCCACAACGAACTTAACGAATCGACTCAATAATTATCATATACGAGAGATTTCAAAAAAGTTTGTTTCATTTCCTTCGAATCGATTGCAGAGAATTCGCAACTTTTACTCGATTACTATCGTCGCTATCGTTGAAGGTAAAATTGATTCGAATCCATCTTCTAATGCTCGAAGCACGGGCCGACAAGTCGAGCGTTTAAATTGGAAAGAGGATCGAAATATCCGGCGAAGACGCACCAACGAGCTCTCTAGCCAAAATTATCTGGCACGGTGATTTGGAATCCGCAGATGGGGCGAATTCGGAAGCGATGCTGGCTCTGGTAAAGGGAAACTAAGTTTGCCGGCAAAGGGGGATCGAAAAAAGAGGACGCGAGATATCAAACGTACGAGCAAAAGGATGTCCCTCGAACCACCTGGAACGACGAGCTCGCCCAAACCACGAGGCGCTCTTTCTTTCGATCCGATATAACCGGAAACCGCTACCACTGGTGGCCTCCTCCCACGACTTCAACCTCGTCTGAATAGTAGTGGCAACGAGCGACGAGGATATCCCGAGACATCCTCTACCTGGGATGGACGTTTTTCGGGGGAAGAAATTTTCAAGTAAGAGGAAAGAAAAATAAAAAAATGTTTCGCGTCTCCTTCTTCTTCTTCTTCTTCTTCTTCTCCTTTTCGAGTTCGAGGAGAACGGACATTCTTTTTTCCAATTCTCGAGAGAAGTGTAGAATACGATTCCCCCTCTATATCTAAAACGAATGTAAAAATTCCTTGAGCGAGGGAAAAAAAGGGAGGAGAGGAAAAAGGTTGTGGCGAAAATCCAACGGCCACCACGCACGAAATATGTACGCGGTTTGATTCCCGGTTGGCAGAAGAGCAAAACCCTTGGCCGCGTATTTGCGAAACGCGCCGCCGGCATACGAATGTAACCATGACCGGGGCGCGCTACCACCCCTTTCCCATTTCCGTCCCGGTGTTCCTTCGATCCCAGCCTCGCGCAGAGACATCCAGGAGGGGGAGGGAGTGGACGTGAGCGTCCAGACGCGCAACCAACCGGCCGCGGTTTATCCACAGTCAATAAAGGATGACTGTCAGCGTGAATACCAACAGCGCCAGCTCTCCCCGTGGCTGGACACCCAACCACCCACCTCGGGATCGCGCCATTTTGCCTCCACCCGTTGCGAGATTTACCCTACATCGTGTACGCACGTGCGTATCATACACTCGCGCAGATACCGCTTGCAATCGCGACAGGCACGTATCGTGCAATCGGGCTGGATTTTCCAAGTCTCTTCGGTAGGAGGAGGTGGACTCGGTACGGAATTCCAAAGAAGATCGCGAGAACGATACCGAGATTGTTCGCGAGGCAAAGTTTCGTAGATTTTGCGGGATTCGTAGGTGGACGAAGTGGTACGAAGCGGTGATGAACCGGTAGGTGGACCAAGTGATTTTTTTTAATGGATTTTCGGGAAGCGAGATCTCGTTGGATCTCGGTGGAGCAACGTCCGTTTAGGTTAATTTATTACACGGGTTAAGGGAGGCTTGTTTAGAGCGGGTGAAGCTCGAGTGATGGATAGTAGCAGGGTTTTAGGTGGATTTGCGTTACGATAGATTATTAGTTTCTCCTCCTTCTCTCTTTTCGTGAAAGGTATTGCGAGATCTTGGTAGAAGAGATGAGAATACATCGGGTATGTATCGTATCGGGCAACAAGATTGGAAGAAACTTTTCAAGATACTTTTTTCATTTATCTTAAACAATTTTTTTCAATCGATGTAACGATATTTATCATAACGGTTCAAGTACGGTTGAAAAATATCGTATCGTAAATTTCCGTATATCATGTTTCATCGAGTTAATAGAGAGATACATACTTTTTCCGCATTTTCCATTTTTTTAAACGGTCAAAACTTTAAACGGTCTAACCTCAGTCCAACCTCACGTTCACGGATCTTTTCACGCATCCTCCGAACGATTTCTTATTGGCGAGAAGAGATCGAGAGAGGAGTCGAAAGAAGAATCCTGAGAGAACTCTCCCTCTCGCCAAAGAAACGTACGTACCATCTTTTCTCCAGCCTTCTCCTCCGTTTCTGGGATCCTGGCAGATAAAGAAAACCGTTTCAATTTCCCTAATGCCGCTATCGCCTCTCCCCCCTCGCCCCGTTACATTACAAACGTCTTTCCCTCCCCTTCTTTTTCCGTCACTCGCCACTCTCCTTTATTTGTTTCCCAACAGCCTTGCCGTTTTTTCTCCATTTCTCATTTCTCTTTTTCTCCCTCCCCCCTCATTTTTTCTTCACCCCCCCAACCGGGCCGTTTCCGTTCGCGTTCGCGGTTCCGTTCCCGCAATCTCGAGCGAAATCTGGCATCCACGATCCATCGACGGAAAGAACCTTAGTCGGGATAATCCCTTACGGGATCGGGACGACGCGAGTAAGGATCGAAAGAAGCGCGGGTCACTACTCCACCGGGGCCGCAATCCGATTAATTTCCCGGAATTGCCTGTATCTCTTTCCCCTTTTCATTCCCGATTATTCCTTTTCTCCTTTCGAGCAAGGATGCACTCGATATCCCGAGTTCTACCACCATGAAATATTCTCTCTCTCTCTCTCTCTCTAAGTTCGTCGCGCGGAAGAAAGAGATATGCGTATACGAGTAAAAGTCGAGCCGATCTCGTTAACGTTCCTCGTCCGGTTGAAAATTGATAAATTTCCACGCGGTCGTAACCAACGAAACTTTTCCCCCGCGCTAATCAAGTGCATTCGCGCGCCGCGCTATTACGACGTATAAAATGGCCGCCGTCGCGTCGGTAATTAAACCGTTTAATCAAAGTTCGGAACATATATCTCGATCCACTCGTTCGTAATTATCCGTTTCGAGCGTATCTTCTTGCAATGCGATCGGGATTCTTTTGGATTTTTCTGGACAGCCTCCAATAAACGCCTCCATGGCGCGTGCGAACGACGATAGACGTGCCGTGTCTCGAGTTAACGATCGGAAAGGGGGAACAACAATGGCAACGATGACCGGCGTATCTCTACGAACGGTCGAATCCGTTTCTCTTATTACCCCGCACACGCCATTACCCTCTTGACGTATTAAACGTTCCATTTAACCCGACTCCAAGCACCGAGCTTATGCAACGTGTTTGCGATTGAATCCCATCCGGTATTACGTAAATACCGTTGTGCGCCGAGGTGAAGATTTCTGTTCGATACTCGAGCAGGTATTTGGTCTTCCCCCTCCCCTTTCGCGTTGTTCTTCGAAGAAGAGGAAGAACAAACCTTTGACGAAAGGTTTACCCGACTTAATCCTTTTACGCTGTCTCGCTATAACTAACTGTCACAATCGAATTTTTCGCTCGTCCATCTTTCCACGCTTCGAAAAATTATTTCGCCTCCAATTTATATCTCCTCCAAGGATCGTAATAATCACAAGAAAGATAGCTCAAGCGACTTTGTATTTTTGCGTTTCCAAACTTTCGTTCGAACGAGTGTCGAAGAATCGGAAACGGAAGCGTTGGAAGGAGCGTGGATAGGAGAGAACGATCAGAAACGGGGAATGGTTCCGGCCAGGACG
>NW_006263734.1:113914-116757 GCF_000469605.1 Apis dorsata | reverse complement strand
CGGCCCTCCCCCCTCGCTTTCTTTCTTACGTAAGCGACCAGGATAATCCGTGGATCAGTCCCCCCTCCTCTCGAGTATCGTCTTTTCTTCGCGTAAAATGAGATTCCTTCGTTACTATTGCGTCGACCGGTGACGAGAAGGAATTTTTTGGGGGGAAGGGAGAGGAAGAACGATTACGATATTTTTTCCTTTTTTTTTTTTTCCTCCCCAAATGGATGTACCGAGCGGATAAGCCGTGTTTCGTATCTTCGATCGAAGTAATTATTCGGTTTCCAAGAATTTTAACGGATTGATGGAACGTTGGAGAAGAGAAACGACCGAGGGAATCTTATCGATAATTTCCATCGATTTTTGTCTCCCATCGATATCCAATCAACCCTGCCCAATCTTTCTCCCGAAACGGGAGAAATGAACGGGAAAGAAGGAATTTTCAGAAAACAACCGGCTTGTATCGTAACGTTTTCATTGGTTGTTCGAAAAAAAAAAAAAAAAAAAAAAAAGAAAAAAGGATCCAACGATAGCGGAATACCGATCAAATTGGCGGAAGGTGGGGAGGGGGATGGTTCCCGGAGGAGCAGCGGTGACGGAGATCCGTTGAATGGAAACCGGACGAAGGCAAAGAGATTGGAGAGGTAGTTTGTTCCGGTGGTCGGCCAGGTCTAATTAGAAAAGTCGATATCGAGCGGCGGTGGTCGGGCCACGACTCCCCCGGTGTTCATTAAATTATAATATTCCCCGACGCGTTCCAGCGATGGCTGGCTACGGTAGGAGCGCGACGTCGCCGGCAAGCGAATTGGCGTCGTTATCTCGGCCAATGGGAGAGGCAGCTTCGCTTCTTTTTACGACTAACGCGATTAGTTTCGAATGCCTCGATTCGATATTCGAGACAGGGATGAAAGGGGAAACGCGCCGTTTCGGCTATCATCCCAAGGATCCTAGGTTGGAAAAGATTTGCAATCCTCCCCTCCCCGCAACGGAAACGAATCGAAGGTTGTTGGTAAAAGGAGAGGAGAGAGAGAGAGAGAGAGCGCGTGTCGCGAGTTTATCGGCGACAAAACGCGGAGGGGCTCGTTAACGGCGTGAAATATACGGTCGTCCATAACGAAAGGACTCTTTCGGTGCCGATATCCTCGCGCGACGGCCGCGTCGTTTTTTACTCGGCGTTTTCGCGTCGTCCCCGTGTTATGGGGCTTTAAACGAGCGTTATAATGACCGGAGGTCGACGTTGATTAAAAAACCTTCAACCGGGTGACGTGGGTACGGCCGACGGTGGCCAGGGGATGTTAAATCGTTCGCCACGTGCTTCCGCTCGAGACCTCGATCGATATATAGGCGTCAATCTCGCTTTTCCATTTAATTTTTTTCTTTTTTTTTTTTACCTACTTTTTAACCTATGCATGCCTCCATTTACGCGATTTATTCGTGATCGTATCCCGAAAGAAATTATACTATCTGGATCCTTTCACGAAATGATAAAAAAATTTCCGTTTGTTCGTGTCGTATCGTCGTCTCGTAATTTAATCGTTTCGCGCACAGGTATTAATTCGATCGATCGTAAAGAGTGACGAGATTGCATTCGTGTGCAGGCTTTAAAAAGTGTCGTATTAAATGGACGATCTCGACGTACGATTTACGAGTTACGGTTAATCATAAGCCCGACTTGGTTCGTATTAAAAATTATACCTTTCGATCCGGATAAATATGTATATACATGTGTGTAAGTACGTGGATCGATGTCAACGGTATTTTTAACTTTTCCAATTTTTTGTTACTCGTGCAAATTGTGGCAATTTACTCGACAAATATTTAATCGGATTCAATTTTATTTGCATACAATCAACGTATCTACGCGAAGGGATCGATCAGATGCGCATTACATCTACCATTCGATTCGTCTTCGTTCCGGAATCCCATTATATGGCGATGGATTAAAAAACAAGAGTTTCTATTTTTCCTATTTTCGATTTATCTCGCGTCAAAATAATAAAATTTGTTTAAAAAAAGGAAGAAATTCGAAAACGATCTCTGACACTTTCGTTCCCGGAATTCCTTCACCGCGCGAAAGATACGAAAGTAGATCCACGAATATCGAAACGACTGTTTAAATCATCATTCGACCGAATAATTCCGCGATAATACAGATTTAATAACGATTAATCCTTAGTGGGGTTCGGGGCGATAACGCGAAATAAGCGGGGAGGGAAATGGTAAAAGTACGCCGTTTCCTTTTCATCCTTTCCTCCTCGCACCTTTTTTAATAACATTACCCCGTCCGTTGTTCGGTTTAATCCCCGCAAAAAGAGGCTGAATCTTGGTTGGATCGTCGCGCAATAGCGGTGACGGTGGCGGTTTGAATTGGAGGGGAGGGGAGTTTAAGCCGGGAGGATAATCCGCGGTTTAGAGTTTTCGAGCGACCGATACACGAGAGTTGTTTCCACGGTTCGAGAGAGATCGAAGGCTACCTAACGATAAAAATTGCCGTAACGATAATCTCGTTCGCGTAGATGGACGTCGAATTGTTCGAGTAAGTTGGTCGCGAGAGATTCGACCAACGAATATATTCCGGTGTGGAAACGAACGAGAATCAGAGGAAACGGAAAGAAGAGAAAATTTGGCGGACGACGTGGGTTCGGGTATCCTCGTAAAAAAGAAAAAAAAAAAAAAAAAAAAAAAAACAGGGTGGCTTCCGTTGAAGGGTGGTGTGCACAGGGTTGCGGCGCGATTGATCATCACGGAGCAGGAGAGAGGGGGTAGGAAGAGCAGGTCCAACGAATCCGGTTATCGGTTATCCATAAATCGAAACTGAACGAGCTGACCGTGGTAGTAGATGGGTCATCATAATC
>NW_006263734.1:109715-113677 GCF_000469605.1 Apis dorsata | reverse complement strand
TGGTGGAAAATAAAATGAAAAAAAAAAAAAGAGAGAGACGCGATTCTTCGCGATGACGTACGAGTATAAAAGAGTATAAAAGAGGGAGGAGGGAAAGAGAAAAGAAGAAGCGCGGTGGTGGACCACCGTCTCGAATCAACGACCCACTTTTTTGCGGCAAAGATGTGCTCTTCTCTCTTGTTATCGCGCAGCGCTTCCCTCCTGTTGATATTTTCCTTTCCTATTCGCCATTGGGAAAAGTTGAACGCGTATCTTTCGACGTCCGTCCATCCACCGCGGTTTTTGTTTTTCGATTTCTTTTCAAACGAGATTAAAAAAAGAGATGGAATCCTCCTCTTGCCGAAAAACGAGACACGTTCTCGCTTCGCGCGGATTCGACGAGCGAAGAGGCGGAAGGAAATGGACGGAACGAGGGCGAATCCTTTGCAACGCGATTCCGCGTAGATGATCCATGATCGGATCTAACCGATTCGGATGAAAAGTTGGGGGGAGAGAAGAGAGGGATCGATCGAAACCACCGAAAGAACGGCTTTGTTCGCGACAAAGGCAGCCGCCGCGTTCCGAAAGGATTCCAGATGAACTCGATTAAACTTGGAACGGATACGGTGGAGGTAAGCGGAACGTGAACGGATTGAAACGTTGTTTCGCGCTAAAAGCGGTTTTGGAGACAAGAACAATGGGGGAGGGAAGTTATTCGATTCGACCGTGATAAATATCGCGAAAAATCGGTGGACGAATTCGAGAATGGAGAAAGAAAAATCGGTCCTTCGAGATGGAACAAAAATTTGCGAAACGATTTATTTAAATTCGCGATACTTGCATTTTCCTTTTTCGAAACGCGAGAACGAATAGAAGAGGAGGGAGGGGAAAAAGATCGTTCCATTCGAGTTTTCGTTCCTGTTAATTTCCGAGTGGAGAGCTCGCGAAACGAACGCGACGCTGCCAAATTGGCCCGCTTATTGTTCGTGGTTCGGAGCTTAAACGCGCCAATGTTAAAATAATTCAGCAACACGCGCGATAAATGGATGGAAAGAATTTTCGAGATAATGGCTATCCCGCGGCTCTTGGCTTCGCTGGGATTGGGAAAACTTTTATACATTTTTTTCCTCCCCCCTTCCCTTTTCTCTCATCGAAGCGTTAAACGAATCGGCAACTTAACTGCGCGTCCGATAAAATTTTTTTTCGCCACGGCCAAGCGAGATTCGCGACAACCAATTGTGAATATTGCAGAAAAAATTCGCGATTATCCAATAATACGATCGAGAAATGTTACGCCTGTAATTCGTTCGGCGAATATTTTTATACCGTGTTGTCGACGATAAGTGGATTATTGTCCTAGATAATAAGTGGATTATTTCCAAAGTTGGTCGACTGGTGAAAATGAAACTTCTTAACGAAGATTATCGAAATTATTGATATATCGATAATTACTCCCATCCCTCTCTACTTTTAATTACAATTATCTCGATTCTTCTCCTCGTCAACTGTTATCTCGTTAAAATACATTTCTCTTTAACCATCGAATTAAAAGCCGAGCAAAGTTAAAAATGAAAATTGAAAAGCACGCGCAGCAGTATTGCATTTCATTTTCTCCGTTTGCGATTCTTTATTCCATAATGATGCGCGAGTTGCAATTATTTTTCCCGTTCCATCGAGGAGCCGGGAGGAAAATTGTTACGTGGTAATTAACGTACGTAAATTTTCGTACGATTAAAAATATCGATGCGCTTTAAGCGGAAAACTTATCCAACGCGAACGATCGATTGTTTTTAACAACCCGTATTCCCTCGCTCCAATAATTTCTTCGATAAACCCTCTTTCCCAAATATGCGTTCCAACTTCTCCCTACAGTTCTACGATTCTTCCTAACTCGATAGAAAGAGGTAACCAGTAGTAGTTATAAGTTCGAAAGAGGGTCAAGAAAAAGAAATATATATATTCCATTCTCGTTGTTCACCGTTCGAGTACAGCTACGCGTAGCTAGTAGTCGAGAAAGAAAAATTCACGATTCTCGGTATTAATGCGAATAATACTATCGTATATGCGAGGAACGTGTTTCTCTCCTTCCCTTTTTCGACGACATACTTTCAACGAAACTTTGAAACAACTTTTCGAAAGCCGAGAGCCATCTATCGTTTAACAAAAATACATACATATATACATATATATATATATATGTATCATGGAATCGGGACACACCTCGACGATCCACAATGCGGTTTACCGCGTGGGACCGCTGCCCATGGACGCGACGAGGATGTAGGAAACGAGTAGCGACGAAATTAAAACGTAATTTCGCGCGGTGTTCTGCTGCTAATCTCCGTGAACGGACTCGGATGTCGCGAATACGCGTATCGGATTTCCCATAGGGACGGCGACCGCAAAGGGTGTCGCGACCGGTTTATCCGCGCGTTTTAATCCAACAAACGATAAGCCGCACGACGTTGGGTAGTTTTCCTTTTGCCTCCAAGCCGACACGCGTTCCCTCCTTTCCACGAGATCAATTTCACGAGAGACGCGACACAATTTCGATGCCTTTGAAGACACGCCGACACGCGTCACTCTGTCGAAACGAAACTTTACACGCCGAGGATAAAGATTATATCGAGTCCTTCTCCAAGAGAAACTCGAGATATTCCGACGAAACGCGTCCTTTTCGTATTATTTTGAGGCACGCCGAAAGGATTTCCTCCCGGTGAACACGAGTTTCGCATTTTTCGACCGACCGTCTATCATTCAACCTCCGATGGTTGAACGCCAACGAAAATAGGAAAATAGGAAAATAGGAAAATACGAGGGACAGAAAGGGATAAGAAGAGTAAAGAAGAGGAAAGAGGAAAGAAGGGGAGCGTTGTTTCGATAATGGGAACGATGGAGGAACAAATGCGTACGGTCGATTGGATTATTTTCGAACCGAAAATACGAGCCAACTCTTGATAAAAAGTTACGATTTTTGTTCCTACGTTTTATTCGTTTAACGTACCCATTTTCCAAGTATTTAATTCCATATCAATAATATACGTGCATCAGTTATAAATTATGGTAGGTTGAAGCGAGGTAAACATTTTTCGTACGTAACAAAGTATCGATTTAATCGATTACGATGAATTAACGCTTCGGAAGTTAATCGTAAATACTATAGACGATTCATCGTTTCAACCATCAATATGTATTTTTAATACGCATTGAATCGAGTATAATTTTTTTTTTCTTTCTTTCCTTCTTTCTTTCGAACACGACATTAAACCATGATATATTATCTTTGATTCGTTTTAAACAACTTTCTTCACGACTTTCTTTGTCACGCTGAAACCAATCAACGATATATGTTTAAAAGCCTTTTCGAAGAGAATTCTCGAGAATTTCGAAACGACGGTGTCCAACACCGTTCGAGACGCAAGACTATACGCCTTGTTTCGATAAATTATGTTCCCCTGGTAGCACCGGTCTTGTCGGGCTTCCAATGATATATTTCCGCCAATTAACGAGAAAACCGATCGTTGAAAATTTGTCGACCACGGGTGAAAATGAATTTAGATTCGACCAGCCAAGGAAGTTGTAATCCGTTGTAGGACGAACCCGATCGACGACCGTCTTTCCCTATATTTACGAGCATAGTTTCGCCCGCTTTTTAATCGTTTTTCAACGAGAACGTAATTTCGTCCCCGTCGAGTATTTGTTTCCTTCTCGAGATCTCTTCTTACCCAACTTCTATAACCGAATTGGACAACGGGAATGTTAAAAATCCTGACTACTTTCGCGGACAAACGCGTATTCCTCCTCGGTGAGAGAGGGTGATCTTTGTCGGACGACTCGTGGCTCGGATCGTGGAAAACTCTGGCAAAATATTATATCCGTCGAGCAGAGTCGCATGAATTATTTATAGAGGGGTACGTACGGTGAATCGTAGCGAAACGAAGGCCTAGGTTGGTCAGAATTTTACGAGCACCGTTGTCTCATCG
>NW_006263734.1:107257-109478 GCF_000469605.1 Apis dorsata | reverse complement strand
GCTGTGGGAGGGGGAGAGGCGGCCGCCACCACCACTCGCTCATAAATAGGTCGTGCACGCGCGATTCCGTTAGATTAAATTATAATATTAATCGCGCCAACGAGCAACAGCCCGCGGATTTTACCTTCCTTTTATTCGCGCCCCTTAAACGCTTTAAATTCCGTCCCCACGCCGCGTATTATTCGTCGAGAGTCGATGAAAACCCTTTTCGTTCGGGCACGCGAAAAAGCGTGAGATCGATAGACTCGTTTCGCGGTCAGAGATCCAGCGTTTTTACTGGCTGGAGAAGAGGCGTGTAATTGCATCTCGAGTCATTTTTATTTCGTTCCATTTACTCTTACGTGTTGGAAAATCGTTTTAAACTTTGCATCGAAGAGAGAGAGAGAGAGAGAGGGAGAGAAATTACGATTATCCATGGTTAAATTAAAATGAAAACTTTCCGATCTATGTCTCGAAGACACGAGTTTTCTTCTTACTTCGAAACGCGTTGAATTTTTATTTCCCTTCTCTTTTTTTCATAATTCGAATTCATCTCTTTTTAAAAGTTGTTCCCAACTAGGTGTCGTTATTGCAAGAGAGAAATTGCTATACGGTTTTTTCTATTAAATTAAAATTGAAACTTTTCACGAGTTTCGTTCGTTTGTTCGAGTTTCGCGTCTAAAAAGTTTGATGGAAATAAGAATTCGTTCCGAATACTTACCGATATGTAAGATTGCTAAAATAAAGAAGAAAAGTAAAAGGAAGAAGCACGAATAACGATTAACCAACTCGCGGGAAACCAAACTCGAACCGAAAAAGATCCCGTTGATGAGAAATAAAAGAATCCGGAAAACTTTGCCCCGTAAGAGGCGGAACGAGCGCCTCTGGAAGAACAGATCCAGTTTGCAAAGTTGAAAACGCTTCGCTAGTTTCCTCCACCGCGTTTTTTTCTCCCTCGTTCGCTCGCCTCCGCGAGAATCCAAGTATCGAAAGGGTATTCGAACGGGTATCGTATATCGAAAGCTATTTTCCAAGAAACGCGTATTAATTAAGTCGCCTTTTAATTAATAGTAGTAGACCCCCACCGCTTCGACCGCACGATCGTTTAGGACGAAACTTCTCTTTAAGCTGTAATTACATTTACGATATACGGGTCGGTGTACGCTCCTTTCTTCTTCTCCCTCTGTATAAATCGCGACAGGGTGTCTCCGTTTCTCTTTTTCTCTCAATATTCGATTACTTATAAATTAGAAAAAGATTACAACGTCGTTTTTACAATCTTATTTCCGTATCCTTTGATCAAAGTGGCCGAGTATCGTAGATATAAAAAATATCTTTAAAAATGGATACTCTTTCTTTCCTCTCGAACGAAGCTTAAAATTTCGTAACAAAGTTTCTTTTACATGCTTTTTCCCGAGAAGAAACGAAATTATTTTAAAAAATTGAAACTTACACGTCTCTCTCTCTCTCTCTCTCTCTCTTTTCCGTTGCGGAATTATTGCATTTCGAGACACATGCACGAGCAGACAAGCTTGTACAACAACGAGGCAAGTTTCGACGAGGGAATATTCATCGGCTGCGAATATCCTAAAAGTGGCGTCGGTCAACCGGAAATTATTTCGATTCTGATATTATTATCCTTTTCCAGGCAAATATGGAGGGAAGATAAATTTAATAATTAGATCCATTCTATTAAAAATTGTCACGACTTTTTCCTAATCATGCATAAAATCATTAATTCTAAATCATTTCCCTTTCGATCTCGATTCTAAACTTTAATCTCTTCTTCTTCTTCTTCTTCAAGAGAGATGGTTTCTCGAGAGAAGGGAACGAAGGTGAAATTCCCGAGAACTTCCGCCAGAAGAATCCAGTGAGAGCAAGAATCGTGGCGCGGATAATAGGGTCGGTGATAACAATGAGGATAATCGATAGTCGGTAATCCGGACGTGAGATCGCGAAGGAAGGAGGAGGCGATGATAAGGAATAAGGAATAATACACGCGTGGCGGATCGCGTGCACGGATCGGCGCGTGAAATCATCTCGTTGCTGCAAACGAGATAGCGTTAACCGCGATTACGATATCGCGATCGTAACAGCTCGTGTTCCGCGTTAACTCGCGTTCGAGATGCAAAATTTTACGATTCAAGGGTTTCTCGATCCCGTTTAATCGATTCCCGCTAATTTCCCTTTCCCTTCCAATTCCTTTCAATTATCTTTACGAGTTTCTTTTACCGTTTTCCTT
>NW_006263734.1:105416-107168 GCF_000469605.1 Apis dorsata | reverse complement strand
TTTTTTTTTTTTTTAATGTTGCAGAGGAGGATGGAAACAAACGATTATTACGTACGTTGCGTCGAACGAGTCTCTCGTAATTATTATTTTAAATTGCGTTCCGTTCGTAACTCTTCTTCAACGGTTTTTTAATTAAACCGTTGAAAATAATTTTTTTGAAAATCCTTTCAACTTTTAATCCATCTGCTTTCTCTCATCGATCGAAATAGCGGATGTAGATATAGATACGTATAGATAGCGACGATGATATCGTCCATGGTTGAAAATTTCTAAGATAATTCGTCGTATCTGTATATTGGAAGAGGGAGAAGGTTTCCTTTGAAAATATTCCATTATTTTATTTTATATCGTTCGTTAACTTCTTTTCCCTCCTCCTTCTTCGTAGAAATCGAATTCTACGCGCCAGATACTAGACTTCCAATCTTCCCAAAAACCAATACACTCTGCCAATTTCTCGAAACTTTCTTCCTCGTCGAATCTACTGCGCCAACCCAATCACCGCGAAATCCTTTCACCGAACGAAACATCCTCTCGAAAGGAAACGCGAAACAAGGAAACCTTAAATTCGCATAAACTCGTAAGACACCGACCGCGTTAAACCACCAGGGACCAAATGAAAGAGGTACAAATCTTGGCGCGTTTATTACTCCACCACTACTACTACTATTACTACTACTACTACTACTACTCGTCCCAGAGGGCGACGAGAGAGGGTCGAGTGGAGACGAGTTTCTATAAATCGGAGACCAAACACACGGCGCGACCCGTTTCTCCGGAATCCCCTTAAAGGCCGTTGTAATTGTCAGGAATAAAGGGGTGGATTTTTCCACCGTCCTTGCGAATGAAACGCGACTTCTCGAGAAGAATTCGCGTAGAAAGAGAAACGCGGTGATGGAATAAGATTTCCACTCCTATCTTCTATCTCTTCGCTTTTATCATTTATACGAATGGGACGATTTACGAATGGGACGGTAGAAAGGGGTGGCGAGAGAGAAAAGAGGGAGGGGGGAAAAGAAGAAAGAGAAGAAGAAGCAGCAGCAGCAACCTTGTTATCCTCTTTTCGTTCGTGCCACAGTTTCGAACTGGATTTCGTGCCGTGTCTCGCGCCACTGCTCTCGAGAGCTCTTGCTCTAGCATCCCTCCTCCTCCACCACCATCGCGCGCGCACGGAGAGGCTGATCCGGTTGCACCAGCGCGAGAATTGCCACTCGTGACTTTGCATACGTTGCCGCTAACGCTGCGAAAAATTCCACGCCCGTTCTCAAGATGTTGGTCTCTTCTCGCTCCCGCGCACTCGAAATCGTTTCTTCGATTCGATCGAGAGAAGAAGAAGAAGAAACCTTGAAAACCCTGGCGATCGAGTTTTCGAGAAATATCAACGATACGAGATATAAATTTCGTACAAGGGGTCGCAATATTCGTAAATTTATTATATATAAGAGAAACGTAAGATCCCTTTCTCGTTTGGTTCATCCAAGAGAGGAAAATAAATAATCGAGTATGCAAAGTCGATCGATTGCCAACAGCCACCACGCCGAGGCGACGTCTTCTCACATACACGTGGATCGCACGTGTGCAAGTACGCCTCCTCTCCTCTCCAGGTTTTTGTAACAGGTCTGACGAGGGCAAGAAGCGGTTCGGAACTGGCGCAGTCTCGAGCAATCGATCACGCCAGCCAACAGCCCCCACCACCACTCCTACAACCACCCTCTTTCCCACTCCCTTTGCCCCCTTCCCTCCTCTCTCTCTCTC
>NW_006263734.1:102564-105165 GCF_000469605.1 Apis dorsata | reverse complement strand
GAAACTTTTCCGTTCCGTCTCCGGCGCAGCGGCCGGCCGGCTGCCGGGCCAACCATCCAAATTAGTCCGAGGCATTAGGCGGAATTATTGCACCGAATAACCGCCGCCTTTGGCACCGTTTCCGCCAATACCAGCCGCGCAATACTTGCCCCGATAAATCGTCGCGTAATCGCCCCTCTCGTTTCTCGACAACGTATTTTCCCTAATTCCCTTCCCTCTCCTCCTTTTAACCTTTTCCCGTTACGTTCCGTCGACGGGCTCTCTCGACCACCTCGGTCCGAGGACAAATTGTATACGCGGATGAAAATTTTGGCCGAGAGAATGACGCCAAGTCACGATTTCCAACTCCCCTCGAGTATCCGCTCGGAACGAAAGGAAAATTAAGTGGTGGGGAAGGAGGGAAAGAGGGAAAGAGAGCAGTTTGGCGAATGGGCAAAGTTTCGAGATGGAGTTAACGATTCCCAAGGGCCGTTGAGACGAGCTGTTGCGGTCCCGGACGACGAGGCGAACGCGCGTAATTGCACGGAATCGGAATCGTGCGGTCGATCCGCGAGCAATTAATACGCTCTCCGCGTACGTAGCCCGGCTCGAGTATCGCGCCTCGATAAGTTTGCCAACCATCTATTCCTCCCCCGAGATTGCAATTTCGAAAAGAAGAAAATAATCCCGTCGATCGTCAAATTATTCGTACGCTTGCTAATTTTCCCTTCGTCGGTGAAAGGACGACGCATTTTCGAGCAGACGGTGGAAAGAGAGGAAGGGAGGAAAGAGTAACGTAGCGTTGCCGGGTCATTGGAAATTCTCGTGCACGCGCGTCGCTGAATTTGGCCGACTGGCGCGGATGACCCCGTACACAGATGCCTAAAATCGAATTTCACCGGCTTCGTGCCGGCGGATCTTCGATAGGCGGCGGGATGAAAGGGAAGGAGGGGAGGGTAGGGAAGGGAGGCGGTGATATTTCGAAAATCAAATTGCGCGGGTCGGGCCCGTAACGAATGCAATTTAAGGCAGCGTCGCTCCAAAGTTACGGGATAGAGAATCCTGTGCAATCAACTCATTACAGACTTGGCTAAATCAATTCTTCTTCCCGCTACTTGGCGGATCGAACTTGTCCGCCCCTGCGATACAAGAGTTTCCACGTTCAAAGTCCGTGTTTGCGCTTTAAGAGAAATCAAAAATTCCAAGAACCGAGAGTCCAAAATCCTACGACGCAAGGTTTCATCTCGATTTCGCAAAGTACGAAAATCGAAAGATACGTTTTCGAACTTTTCTTTTTCTCCGAAGACCAAAGATCGAAATTCCTCGCATGGGTGTAAGAAAGTCGATTCCATTCCCCTTTTAACGATTTCGTAATGGTAATTTCTCTTTTGTGTAGAATCCATCGGGAAGAAGGAGAGAAGATAGGAAAGGGATCGCAACGATCTCCAAAGAGTCTCCAAAGCGTTACGCTGGAATTTATTTCCTCTTCTTTCTTTCGTATCCGAAAATAATTTCGCGATTTCTCGAGAAGAGATCGTGAAATCTCTAAATGAAATAGAATCGCGAGTTTCTTCCTCGGTGGAAGACAAAGTAGCTCGGGAAACAGTAGAGATATCTGGAGAAACTTTATTCCAAACTCTCCACGATCCCAAATGTTTCCGAACGTTATATTCTCGTCCCCTTACTAGTTGCTGTAATGTCAGTCTACAACACGAGTGTGTAAACGATCCGTTGGAACAGAATATATACAAATTACGAGGGACTAAAAAAAGAGAGCGAGAAATTCAACGTTGAGAAAAAGTCGATCGATTTTACTTCGTTTCTCAACGTTTCTACGAAAGTTGAGAGTTTTCCTCTTCTGCTCGAGGAAAGCGAGTTAACGAGTGGAAAGTTTGTAGGAAAAATTCTTGCGTGCCCGGAGAGCCAAAATTATCCCGTCCGCACTTTCGAAACGCATACCTGTTGAAATAATCGAGTCATCGTCAACTTTTTTCGATCCGATTCGATCGTGTGAGATTACGAAACGAGAAAAAGAAAACGTTCGATAAACGTTGCAATTTCGATCGAAAAGCGAGTGCCTTTCAAGGTTACGAACGCGATAACACAGTTTCCTCTCCGGAGTAGGGCAGCAACTGGCTGCGTTTCGGCCAGTTGGAGACAAGTTTCGACGTTAACACTTTGCCAAGTCAGCGTGCAAAGTCATTAAGTAAGGTGTATTAACGCGCGTCTCGTTAACTCGAGTACCGAGAACTTGGATGGACAAAGTTGAAACGGCCGAGAGAAGGAACACGAGAACAAGAAGGAAAAAGTTAAAGCGACTACATTTACGAACCCGATTCACTTTATTCGCCATACGCGTGGGAAAAGGAAGAGGAAAAAAAAAAAATAAAATTTACGACTTGCGCGAAAAATTCACTCTTCTAAAAAAAACTCTTACATTCTTCCACGAATTAAATTTCTTCCCAATTTTTTCTTTCTTCTTTTTTCCCCTCAACTCGTAAATCGAACAACTCGATCTCTGGCGGGGGAGATAATCGGGCAGCGGTTACAACGTTCGAACGCGCCGCCGCTAAATTTCCCATATAAATACCTAACCGGCGTTTGCGACACCTTGAAACATGC
>NW_006263734.1:101653-102407 GCF_000469605.1 Apis dorsata | reverse complement strand
GGGGGGGGGGAACGGGGCCAAGTTTATGACGGTTTCGTGCACGGTGAAAACACGTCCCCCGCCGTTCGCATTCTTCCCTCCACCCTTTCTTATACTCGCCTATTAATTTACGTAGGTAGTGATTTGTACGGGTGGAAACATACCCATCTTTCAGCGGCGATTATCACTATTCTGGAGGAAAAATCGACTCGAGGGGGAGAAAGATTGGCGAGGAAAATTTCGAGGTTGGTTCGAGTATACGCGCCGGGTTTTTAAGGGTAATTGGACCCTCGTTTACGAGTAAATGAACGGTCTCGTTGTAAAGCGGAAGCGGTCGGAAAACGGCAACAAGTAGGGAAATGCGTGTGGGTACACGCTTATTGTAAAATTTTCGGATAAAAGGTTGTTTCGCGCCAACCTTTTAGTTACCTAAGGAATACGTATATGCGTGCACGTGTCGGTAGGCGAGGGTTTACCTCGTAGTAATTGCGTTTATTATATGCGCGCGTAGAAGGTTGCAAAGTTTGGGAAATTCAGCAGGGACAATTAACGGACGCGTTCTCGTTTATCGAGTTACGACAACGATTTCGCTAACGGCTCTAAAAAACGCAAACGCTTATAATATGGATGTACGATCGGGGAAACAAGGGGCATATTTCAAGATCGAATAGTTGAAAATCCTCGAACCAACTTTCGTTTATTAAAAGTCGTAGTTTATTAAAAAAGGAAGACGATAAATGGACGCAACGACTCTCGAAACGATGGGGAAACGAAA
>NW_006263734.1:98742-101330 GCF_000469605.1 Apis dorsata | reverse complement strand
GGGGGGGGGGGGATAGGGAAATTTCAGTGTTGAAGGACACGCGAAATTAGCAAGGAGGATCGTGAGAGGGTAAGATACGACGTACTGTGTGTCTTGGCCGACTGAAATTACGCGGCCAAGTTCGGTCCTTTGAAGGAGAACTCGGATGAAACGCGGCCCCGAAGATGCTTTGGCTCGATGAATATACCCCTTTGTCGTTGCGTCCAAGTATTTGTATATATATATAGAGAGAGAGAGAGAATCCTGTCCACGTCGTAGAATCGCGTATCGAAAACTTCAAGATCAGATACGCCGTGAATTAGAAATACAGATTTTTATTGGAACGAAAGATCGTTTATTACGAAATCCGCGTACGTGTTTTAGATTTTGAAAAAAACGAGATTATCGAACGCCATAAACGGCTCGTAAAAATCGTTATGTGTCGCGTAGAGGAGCAATTTGTCACACGAGAGAGAGAGAGAGAGAAAAGATACGCGCAACAACGACTCGTAGTAACTCGTGAAAAAAATGTAACGATGTAGAGAGAGATAGGGTTGGTACGAAACGAAACGAGCTATCGAGCTATTTACCGAACGCTATCAAGCCAAATAACGTTTATCGATGCTTGCTAACAATTCAAAAAGGATCCGGCATCGAAAATTGACACGTGAGTTATATTCAGGATCGGATTGGCGCGTTCGTTTCGAACAAAACCGTTGTTCGTCGTCGGGACAAAATATCGAGGCAACAAAATACCACGCGAAAGCTGATCAAAAAAACGACTCGCTTTTATCGAGCAGTGCGCGTTCAACGCGGATAAAAAGAAAAAAGGGGGCAGGGGGAAGAGGGGCAAGAGGAAAGGAGACAGAGAGTGATGTAGAGGGGGAAATGGGGATGGGGGGGAGAGAGGAAAAAGAGTCAAACGCTTCGGGAATCGAATTCGAAAAAACGTGGACAGGGAGAAGAAACGAGGCGTCGAATCGCCTAGTTTGCTTTCACCTCGACCACCCACATTTACGTAACGGGAATTAAGACGCTCCGACGAAATTACGTTTGGCCTTTGAAGAAATTTTCAGTCAGCTCCGCCAACGCCTTGGAAACGATTTGGCGGTTTACGTAACACGAAACTATCTGCGAATTTGCGAATCGATCGCAACAGGGGAGAAAATCGAAAAAGAATTCTTTTCTTTTTACCATTTCTTCGCCGCGTTTTGAAAGAGTGAAATTTTTAATCGAAATTGAATCGATGTCACGAAAGTCGTAATCGATAGGAAAATTGTCTTGTTGTCGCTGTAAGCTTCGTTCATTTCGTTTATTTGTATCGTTTATTTACGATAGAAAAATAATAAGAGAAAGAAATGCGATAAAAATCGAAGAACAAAGTAAAACGAAACGATTCCGATAAAATTCTTTTACGTTTAGAATTTTTTTTTTATAGCGAAGAAAAAAGCCACGGAGGAAGTCGAGGATTATAATTTTCGGATTTTCGGATTTTCGGGAACCGAGGTAAAGCCGGTTTTTCGAATTCGATATTACGTGGCCCATGCTGCCCTCGACCCTATTGAATCCATTCGCCGAAGAAGAGGAGTCTTTTTAAGCCATTCCTTCGAATCAAGGGCATCCGAAAAAGCGCATCGTACGAAATGGTATCTAAATAATATTTTCATCCAACGATAAAGATTCTCTCTCTTTCCGTGCGTTCTATCTCTACCTTTTCGTGCAGCACGTTTCTTCTCTTCTTCACTTCCGATAGAAAGTGGAAAGAAGAAAACGGTTTGGAAGGTATTTTCGTCCCTTATTCGAGAATAAAGCCTCTCTTTTCCTCTTTTCCTCTGTTTCTTACAACAGGGTCGAATTGTAGACTGGAAAATGGATTCCAAGTGAATGGCCGCTTTTTTCGCCGTTTCTTACGGATATTCGAGTGCCTCGTGACTCGTGAAACGAGCGATGGTATTGGAAAAATGTTTTTCCACGGTTTTATAGTCCCCGTTCGAGAATAATTTCTGGTCCACGCCGCAAGACGGGGAACGGAGTCGTGTTCGGCAGAAAACAACTCCTCGAAAGGAAGTTTGAGAAATTACAATTAAGTAAGAAGGAAAGCGTTTCTTCGCAACGAGAGTTCTCGTTTCAAATACTTAGGATTCGAAAACTTAGCCTCTTCTAGAACGCGATTGTTTTTTTTTTTTTCTTTTCTTTTGCGAACGTTCGAAATTCACGTCCATTTTCTTCGCGATAATAACAAATTCGAACGGACGAAAGGAAGAAAAAGAGGAAGAAAAACGAAAAACGATTATAGTTCACGCGTTTCTTCCATCGTGGAACATCGCTTGTAACCAAACCAAAGGGAAATTAAAAAAAAAAAGATGGAGGAAACAAGTTCGAAGGAAATTCGAATCGAGTAAAAGTGCTACGACGCGAACGAAACCTCGAAAGATCGGATACCGATTTTCAAGAATCTTTGACTCTGTACCATAGGTCGCTCGTAAGCTACAGTCAGAGCGACGGCGATGAAAGTTACGTTTGATCATCGACCACGAAGTAATCGACTTACCAGGGTACTCGCTCTACCAGCTCTCTCTCATTCTCTTCGCCAGCTTTGCTCGGCCGCC
>NW_006263734.1:88928-98512 GCF_000469605.1 Apis dorsata | reverse complement strand
CTCTTTCTCTCTCTCCCCCTCTCCCTCTCTTTCTCTCCCCCTCTCCCAATTCCTCCCCCCCCCTGCTCTCTATCTCTCCTCTTTTCCACGAAGAAAAACACTCGCGAACGAGAACTGCCTGCACGGCAACCACTTAGCCGACGAAACTTTTCTTCTTTCCACGTATAAGCGTATAAGGAAAATTTTTCCAAACTCGAAATGCGTCGAAAGTAAAACGCATTTCTCTTCAACCGTTATTCAATCGTTATAAAACCATCGATGAAAATAATTTCTTCTTCACGTTGCTCTCCACGGTTAAGGTCGAAACATTTCTCCACAATCGTTACTCGTTCTCGACGTAATAAAAGTATTCGCGACGTATTCGAGTTATCGACAATCCCTCGGTTTCACCAGTGCGCCATGCGACACGGGACGAGCGCGAATCACGATATCCCAAGGAAGCTCGCCGTTTCCCTCGGCCGGCGAGGGAAAAACACAACGTCCGGCGTTGGCGCCGACTAATTCCGCGACCGATCTCACTCTCCACCCCCTCCCCCCGAGCAAGCGCGAGGGTCGAAGTCCCGCGTCAGACTGCAGGGTGTCACCCTCGGTCGTAGCCTCGAACCTCGCCGACGATCGCCGTGGCCACCCCACTGGCGCGCGCGCGTGCGCCGCGGAATCCACCCTCGCCGCAACTCTGGGGTGGGCCGCCGTTATCCTGGCCTCGCGTGTGTATACGTAGCTACGCGCCTGCCTATCTGTCCGAGTCCGACGCTGCGGTGGGAGGCCTGCACCCCCTCCCACTATTTTTCGCCTACCTATATATATATAGAATAGATAGGGAGGAGGATGTGCGAGCCTTGTGTTTTGGGTGACGGGGTTGCATCCCCGTCAACCGTGTGCACCCTCTCCGTGTCCCTGTGCTCCAGGGTGTATCAACTTTTCTCTTTTCTTTCTCTCTCTCTCTTTCTCTCTCTTTCTTTTTTGTTTCTTCGCGCGTTTGCTCCCTCTTTCGTGTTCTTCTTCTCTCCTCAGGGGTGTTGTTCAGAACAATGAAATCGTAAACGAATCAACGAGATCCAATATGTAAGAAAAGATATTAGAAATCGATTTTCGGATCGCGCGACCTTGGATCACTCGACGTTTCATCAGATTTATTCTCGCGATCCATCACTGACACGCACCAATCATCGAGTCTCGTTACTTTTCCGGCTGTTGACGGAACGTTTCGATCGCTCTTTTTTCTTTTTTTTTTTTTTTTTTTTTTCGAAAGTACCGCTCTTTCGAACAGAGGCGGAAAAATTGTCGCCGTTGGATACGGATCTCTTCTCGATGACGACGATTTCTTTGGATTCGATCGACGAAAGGGATATCGATTAGCGAGATATCTTAGAGACGTCGTGCATTGACCGTTGCTACATTTGGTACATTAACCCTTTGACAAGAGATAACATCCCTGGTATATCAAACGGTGTTTACGTGCCGCAAGGCTTCGTTCAAAGGGTTAATAAATAAAGGGTTCTCGAAAGGCAACGAAGCGATTATTTTAATTTTACCACGAGTACATAATTTCTTATACGAGTTATTACTTTCTTATTCGAATTAAACGCCATATTTTTCTGTCGAATTTCTTATCGCGTGATTCTTCGATTCCCAATTTAATCCAATTTCCTTGCGTATCGATCATCATCCTCCTGGCCAGGATGGTGGAAAGTGTACGTAGTAAATCGATCGACGCTGGTGGAGAAACAATTTGGCCGCGATAGCCGCGTTACATAACATTTGCGTGGTAATCCGATATTGATTCGAGACAGGCGGCTAGCACGAATATTATTATACAGGCGATTCGAGACAGGCAACGACATTTGCCTCGATCGAGCGTCCATCTCGAGTAATCTTCGTTTTAACAAGCTGTTTCGTTCCGATCCTCCATTTTCACGTTCGATTCCATTTCTCTCTCGAATATTAATTCCAACGAAGAAGAAACACGATGAATTTTACGTAAAATCTCGAGAAAAGTGTCCTTTGTCTTTCTTTTTATCGGAGTTTCCAAAAAGAAAGAGATATCCCCTTCTTCTTTATTGACAGCAAGGTGCAAAATCTTTTTTCCCCCCAAAATTGGATAATCTTTTTCCAAAGGTTGCGATTTAATTTCAACGTTTATAGTTTGTCTTTTTGGTAAATGGAAAAATAAAATTCGGGGGTTAAGATAGCCGTGGGTGACGTGATGCTAAATACGTCCGTATTCCGCTACGAGGAGAGGGTGCAAATGACAAGGGTTTAAGATATAGTCCTTGGTAACAGGGTTCTAAAATATCTTTAAAATGTTATCCAGTGGACGTAAAATCCATACTCGCCGCGTGCGAGTATCGTGGCGCAAGTTTGGCAGAGGCGCAATATCCTCTTTAACTGGTTTACTTGCTTCGAGGAACGCGGGAAAAAAAACGAAAAAGAAGGAAGGAAGGAAGGAAGGAAAGAAAGAAAGGATAAATCTTTCAAAAGTTTCCACTAATCTCTCGTTTCCACCCCAACAGCAGAGTTTCTTTATCCTGATAATCTTAAAAGAAAAAAGAAAAAAGAAAAATCCAAATCCCGATTCGTATCAACTTCTTTCGATCTTTCGCTTCATATTCCAAAAGGTTGAAAAGGTTGAAATAAACAAAAATTGAAACTAATTCCGATCGCCGCGGGCGAACGAAATCGGGTCGAGCACGGTAAAACTTCTCGCCCCGAACGAAGCAACCACGTTTCACCATCGCCTCTATCTCGTGTAATCGGCGAGAATCGGCCGAACTTGGGGCTTGATTTGACACGGAGCTTAAACCGCATTAACCCGTTCCGATAGCGGCAAACTTTCCGGGACGTTTGACGGATGAGCCTTTACCCGACCCGACTTTCCGCATTTTCCATTTCTCCCTTGGTAATTAATTAAAGGGCAAAACTCGATCGAAAAGCAATCTCGACCGATCATCCGCGAAAACATCCAAAACTAAATGAATTTCGAATCGAATCGAATTCGTTCGCCCATTCTTCTTCCTTACTCGCATCTTTATCTCCCGTCTTAATCTTTTTGCGAGGGGTATCTATCGCTCCGAGAAAATTCAACAGAACGAACGGAAGGAACGTTTCTTTGCGGAAACGTTTCTAACGATATATCGGTAATAAATTTATAATTTATATTCGCGTTTTGATCGATCGAGCGAAGAGGGAGGAAGAAAAGATTTCCTTTCACGGCGAGAAACGTGAAAGTTGTCCGCGATCGAGGTGGAGAAGAAATTATTTTCCGATCGACCAACCCTTAAAGGATTAAAACTCGTAGCTCGTCGCATACTTTATTACGAATAAATAAATAATTTATAATCCCGACGATATAATTAACTCGTTAAATCAGTCGCTTCTTAATTACAAACTTTCTTTCTTCGAAGCGAAACTTGATATTAATAAAGGCAAATCGATACACGTTTCGATCCTTGCGATAATTTAATACACGAGTTTGTATACGCGCCTCGAATGTGCGATTAAAATTACCAATGATCCGAATCGACCCGTCCCTGGCAATTAGCGCGTTAATTACTCCTTATCCAGCTTATCGATCAACTTGCTTGCTACTTTTTCCATTAAAAATATATTTTTATTCGAAACGGAAAACACTCTCTTTCCCTTCTCTCGATATAATTCGTTCGATTTGCCGGAAATCACGCTCGATCGAGTTATTCTAGAAACGCGGTCAATTAAAACGAGGCTCGGGGTTACGACAATCCCCAAGATTTTATTCGAGCGTTCGTTCCCGCGATGAAAAATGAGCGGCAACAACATCCCTATCGATTTTTCGTTCGTATTCCGGAATATAAATAAGATATGGTGCGCGCGTATCGGTTTTCGACGTCGAATGCCGCACGAAAAGTATTCGTAAAGATCTCCGCTGCGTTTATTCGAATCACGCGCATCTCTGAATCTCGTCCATCCTTTTCTCTCTCTCTCTCTCTCCCTCTCCTTTATGCGTATAATTCAATATAGCAACCACGAGCAGGCCCGTCTACATCGAGTCTTTGCGAGTCTGTGCAGTGAAAACGAGCAGCGTCGAGTGGAGCGGAACACGGCCAAGTTTGCGTATAAATTCTCCGGAAAGTGTACTTTGAGGGGAGTGGTGCAAGTGGGTGGCCATTTCAAACAGTTTGATCGAGAAGGGGAGAGAGAGATCACGCGTTATTCCACGGCTCGTTGTTCACGACGAAGAGTAAAAAGAATGGATACCTTTTGTCCAATTTGAACCGAATCTTGTTGAAACGCTTGGCTCCGACGAGGAATAAAAAATCGAGGCAATAAGTCGAAGATGCAGAGATCGTTTCGCATCATCTCGAAAAAATATCGGAATGGAAAGCTGGATCCAACGATTCATCCACTCCGAGTCCATCCCTCATCGGATATCACCCCCTCTATCGCTTCCATCCATTAAGACGTCCCGATAATCCCGCCAATCGCGAAAAGCCGGTTGCTTAAGCAAGTGGAACGTCTAAGAAGAGGCTAGCAATTTTTTCCTTCGCTTCCCTCCTCGCTATCTTTTTCCGACCTCCATTTTACGATCACGTTCCGTCTCGCGATCGTTTCCCGGTATCGAGGCCGCTTCCCTTTTTTGCCATCGTTTCGTCCATCGAGGATTAGAAGAATCTCGTGCCAGAATTCCCGAATAAAAACGACGAGAGAGAGAGAGAGAGAGTTTCGAATACTCTCCACGGTGCCGTAACTGCGCGAATCCTCCGGAGTATCCTTAGGCTTTCGTTATCTATACCCACCCCTGCGCTCTCTGTCCATCTCAACCCTCACGAACCCTATTCTCCGCCGGATTCAATCGAATCTCGTTGCGCGCAACAATCGTCCTATACAGCGGCTCGCCCTTCCGGGATTTTGCTACTTTAATTTTATGTACGCTTCTACGGTTCTCTCTTTTCGAATCGAACGTGCGAGCACGTTCCTTTTCTCCTCTTACGTAAAAGTATCCACTTTTCCCGCGTTTCCTCCTCTAAACACCGAAAACGGAACACTTTTTTCAATTCTTCCTGGTTCGCGGAAGAGAAGAGAGGAAAGAGGTTTAAACCTGTGTGTTCCACGATGGCTAGAAATTATAGTTTCGCATAAACGGGATTAAGATCGGAGAAGAAAGAATCAGGTTTTCCTTTTTGCCCCCTTCCCGTCCCTCCGTCGTTTCAAACGTTTGTCCATCTTCCATCCGAATATATATCGATGGAACGCAAAATGGACAAAATACAACGGATATTCGGTTTCGATAACGAATTATTTTCAATTCAACGAGAGAAGTTCCGAATGAAAAATGCAAATAATCCGATTTACGCGATCGTTTCATACTTTGGAACGTATTTTCCTGCAAAATTGATTATCCCTCCGCATCGAGGGAGACTAAATAACGCGATATTCGTCAAACTTCGTATCTCTCTCCGCAAGGAGACCAAACTCGTCTCCGATTCTATTCTTCGAATCTTCGCAGATTCTCGCCGTCTCCGCGACGGAGAAAATGCAATTACGCGATGCAACGGAAAGTATCGGCGTTGCGTTGGATCGAGGTACGCTTACACGGTTGGGGGTGGCATCGGTGGTCGGTGTTGGAGCGTCAGCCGGGTTCCGCGTCGTATTAGGGTCGAACGAAGTTACGAGACAGCGGTTTACCGGGGCGGGCGTTAAGCCGTTTAGAAAGGGGGCGGCGGTCCTTGGCTCGGGGAGAAAGTGAATCTGGCCTCGGTTAATTCGCATCCGCCCTCCCTGGACTGGTCTGCCCGGGAAACGATCGGTTACGCGGCGAATATTCGCCACTCGGTACGGGAACGAACGGGAAACGGGATAGCCGGGATCGGGGTGGAATTGGGTTGAATTCGAGCGGATTTGTGGGTTATCGGTGTATGGAAGCGATACGTGCATGAATTATGGGGTTGGATCGAATAAATGATTTTAATCGAGCGATTATTATAATGCCGAGTATCTCCGAGATATCACTCTACTCCCATTATCGACAATTTTTTCCTTCCCGAAAATTTATTCCGTTTAATTTCGTAGAGTTTTACGTAAGAGGCGATGAATATCGAGATTAGACGTGTGAAAAGAGAGAGAGAAAAAATTGACGATATCACGCACGTGTGCAGAGGGACGACGAATAGAGCGATTATTCGTTGCTCGGGAGAAATTTACACCGTTAAATGGACCTCTTTATCTCGATCGACCTAGAAAACACCGTTCGATACCCGATTATCGCGTTTTATCGGGTCGCTGCGTCTCTCTCTCTCTCTCTCTTCTCTCCCTTTCTAATATACGTACAATCTAATTAACCTTAACGGAAAGTCGAGCGAAATATTATGCAACGAGGAGCGAATGCGTTGAACAACCGGGCCATTCCACCCTTTTTCCCTCCCCCTCTCGAGTCTGGTTCTTGCAGCTGCTCTCGTCCACACGGAGGGTGGATTCGGGGGTGGTGTAACGGTTATCGTTTGGCAGAGGTGCCAACCGCATCGTGCGCCACTTTGACGCAATGGTTAGGTGTACGTGCAAGCCTAATGGTGCACGCTGCCGCCAACCGGAGATAGGGTTGGCAGGGGAGAATCTGCATATCGGCCGCGGGGGTCGGTGTTTTCGAAAACGCGGGAATAATCCCGCCGTCCTTTTGCATATCGCGGTGACCTGCTCGCTCGCTTCCAAACTGTCGTTACGGTTACAACGTCTCTAATTCCACGGAAAATTGTCGCCCGACCGCGTTCCACGACTTTTTAAATACGAAACTCCCGCCAAACTTTCCATCCTCGTACGTGTGTGGACTCGCTCCGACCAATTTCTTGCGCGGTTGTTCCTTAAATTCCGGGCAATTTTGGTTAATTTTGGAACGCGTCGTACCAATTTTTCGCCCGATACACATTTTAAACGCTCGNATTTATACGCCAACGTAAGAACGAAGGGACACGCGAAGCCTTTACACGGGGGAGGAGGAGGGGGGCGATGAACGACGAAGGAAAGGCGAATTCGGAAAAGGTGGTCATTTCTGTTCCGCGTTTGCTTTACGATTTCGTGACCCGTTCGTGGACCGACGTCCCGAACACGCGACGATAGCTGGTTGAGAAACTGCGGCGGACATCGGCTCGGTGATCGATCGTCGCGGAACGGACACGGATGCCCCGACATTTCGCTGTAAACGCGAATGTCTCCGTGCAAATTACCGCCTTATCTCCACTCCGCCGATAAATATAGATCGCGAAAAATCTCGAGCCAACGCACCGCGCGATAATCCGCCGCTGGGGAGATCGGTGCAACCGTTTGCAATGTCTGGCGCCCATTACGCGATAATGTAACGGGCCTCGTAAGACCCGAAATTCGGTTGGGTGCGCGCGGGCCGAGAGAGGATTGGCGGGAACGGGGCCAAAAAATATTATTCCGCGGGAACGACTACGGCCGACATATCCGCTCGGGAACGAGCAGCCTCGTAACAAGGAGGGGAGGGGGGCTCGGATACGACGCGTCCAACTCTGCTCCGTTTCCCTTTTTACCGAGCAGCGCTTCTTCCTTCTTCTCGCGACAATCTCGCCCGGTTGATCGTTACAACGATCGTACTTTGCGGATTAGCGAGGCGGAATGGGTGTTGGCGAGGCCAGAATTCGAGAGAAGGGATTTCACCGCGGAAATAAGATTCGATTCCGAAAAGTAGTAGTCTTCGCGAGATTCGAGGCCATTGTTATATCCGTGGATCGGAACGTATTTTTACGGCCGATCGAAAATTCACACCTCTCGGCGGTATTTATCCGTAATTTTTCAAAACGTATCGAGCGAGTCGTTAATTCGACGACGCTGTTTAAACGAATAATCACGGATCGTGAATTTGAATTGCAAATGGCCGTCGTAAAGTTCGTCTCGACGATAGCGCGAGAGAGCAGGTGCGAGTCTATTATGCGGTCATTATCGCGTTAACCGAGTTCGGAAAAATGGCGACAAACGAGCAGATCCCGACGACGATCCGAAATTCTCCCCTTAAAATTCCTTTCCCCTCTCGCGACTATCCTCGAGATGCGACGCGATATTTCCTTCCTTTCTCCATTTCCAAGAATCGGGCAGCTACCTTCGATTCGCAACCCCCTCCCTCCCCTCCTCCTCCCGACTGTCCGCGTGTTGGTCGGATATTATTTTTTTGCCGGGGGCGAGACCAGATAATAGCGAGCAGCGAAGCGAACGAAAAAGCATAACTCTGTCCGATAAAAAGCTTTTATTACCGGCAATTAGGATAAGCTTGCCCACCTTTATCCCCTGCCTACTTTTTACCCCTTTCCCGCCTGTTCCAAGCCGTTCGATACGTTTCGAGCGACGAAAAACGTCCACCAACTTGCCAAATTCCGTAGAATCTNCTTTTTTTTTTTATCCTCTGCGGTAATTACCGGACGAATCTCGACGCGATCTTCTCCCGACGACGGTCGGGAAGGACGACGATCGTAAGAATCGAAGGGGTAGGGGGGAAAAGAAAAGGTGGTCGTGTCGGTCGTAAACGGAAAGTTGGCGCGAAAAGTGTTCTCGCTTCGAAATGGGCGGTCGTTACGCGTGACACGGAGTTTAACGCGATGGCATAACTTAGCGGGGTTTAACAACAGCCGGTGGCCACGCGGTCCGAACTAATAAAAGTTGGTCAGCGTGAAACCGCGGCTTTAACGAGACGAACGGACGGAGAGAGAGAGAAAGAGGGAGGGAGGGAAAGATGGAGGGATCCTCCTGTCGGCGGCGGAAGATAGCCGGTTCCAGCTTATTAAAAGCGAAACGGCCTTAATAAACAAGGTTGCGAAAGGAGTTTGAAGAGAGAGAGAGAGAGAGAGCGCGAAAAGCACTCGATACTGGCGACGATTACGTTTCGACCCCGACCAACTCCCTTTTTCCACGCTCTTGAAACCGAGGGGCGAGGGGGGAGCAAATGGCAACGATCGTTTAGCTGCCGCCTTTATGACGCTACGCCATTTGTTTATCCTCGGCTGCCTTTTGCCGGACGATTTAACGGGCCTCGATTACGCCATCGTTTAATTGCCGACGGACACGCGTTTTCCAACCTGGATCCTTTCGAATAATTCGTTCGTTGCGCAACTTAAACTCGTTAACTCGATGTAACCTACTTCCACCATTTTTTACCACCAACTTTGTACGCAAAGTTGGAAAAGGGGGAAAAAAAAAATCTCTCATTCGTGACGATCGAATGAGATGACAGAAACGAAACGAGAGATAAGGAGAGATAAGATGAGATAAAATAAAAAAAAAGAGAGAATTCATCCCGAAGATGAACGTTGTAAAAAAAGGAAAAAAAATTGGGGGGAAAGAACGGGTCGATTAGGGGGACATTATTAAAGCGCGTATCTGATAGCGCGGTGTATAAAGCACGGAATGATTCTCGAAATATAAAAGTGTCGGGCAGGGAGGGGGCTAGGGGGGACAGGTGAAGGTATAAAGGGGTCGTGCATTTTCGTTATCGGGTCGCGATTGTCGTTATTTATGCTGCTAAAGGTAATTAACTTATCTAAGCGTCCACCGTGAATGGTTGAATCCGGTTGAATTATGAGCGGACGCATCCACAGGAAGCTTTT
>NW_006263734.1:85797-88825 GCF_000469605.1 Apis dorsata | reverse complement strand
CTGTCCATAAAATCCTCGATTCCACGGTTATTCGCACCCCCTGAATCTAACGACGCCTCCGCGGGGCCGTTTAACGGCCTTCCGTTCGATGTTAACGTCGCGTCGCGATCGCGAGAGGCGCGTTATTCCATTCAACGCGGTCATCCTTCCTCTGCCTTCGCAACAACTTTCCAATTCGAGTTTCCGGGCGTGCAACGGAAAAACTGGAATAGGGGGGATGATTTTTCTCTTCTCTCCCTCGTTGGAGGCTAATTTAAAAGAGATATCGAAGGCAAGAAAATATCGCGCGATACTTTCGCTCTTTTCCTCCTCCTCCTCCTCCTCTTCCTCCTATCGAGAACAACCCTCTGACGCGCTCCACCCTCCAAACTTGATCCCCCGCGGGTTGTTGCATGATTAAAGGGCCTCGCGCCAAACGAGATATGCCCCAAAGACTTTTCACCCGCCTCCCCCGATATTTATGACCTCCCGTTCGCGCGGCCAACTCACGTAACCCCGTTATAAGTATTCCGCCCGTGTGCCCTGGTCCTCCGTATCCAGCTTCGCGCGCAGTACCATCGCGTCACGTCCCCCGTTCTCCTTCCATTTTCTCCTTCTTCCCTCCCGTTCAAACATGCCGCCCTATGCTTACGACACGCGACCCATTTCTGATAAATCGGCCGTGTGGTAAACTCGCTTTCCACAGTTTGTAAAAGGCTGGCTCTTCTCGACTCGAGGACTCGTGGACTCGTCTTTCTCCGCCATTTTATTTATTGAAATCGCGTCACGGAAATTTCCAACAATCTCTCCTCTTCCTCTCTCGTTTCAGAGTTTGGATAATTTTTAATTTTCGACGACCGGCCAAGCGATTCGACTCCAACTATAAACTTCTCCAACGAGGCAAAAGCCCGCGAAAAGCGTATTCTACGTTTACATCGTCGATATTCGCGTCGACGTTTAACAATCCCGACGAAACAATCGTTAATGGAAGTCGACGAGTTAATTGGTGTAAACGGCAATTAGCTACCGTCGCGCGATTATTCCTGCCCCCGATTTTCATTTCGCCTATGACGATTCGCTTTGACTCTGTTAATTGTCGAACAGCTTGCGCCCGCCCACCGTGTAGTTTTCAACGCTCGGAAGAAGAGGAAACTCGATAACGAGAGAAAAGCCGACACCGATCGCCGATTCTCACAAGAATCGATTTCTTATTGGATCCATCCATTTGCCTCTCGTATGGTTCAATTATCGAGATAAATTCTAGGCTTCTTATTATCGAACAACTATTTCCTTTTATATTGGAAATAATCCTCGAGAATCTCACCTAATCGAAACGAAAAATAACAAAGTTTCCTCCAAGTTTCGGATTTCCACGCGTCTCTTTCCACTTCACAACCCAGACACGTTCGCATTGCTCGCATTCGCACATTTCTCGCAGCATCGAAACGATTCGCGCTTTGTCTCTTTCTCGGCCGATATCTCTTTGCGATGTGTGCGCGGTGAGAAAAGTGCGCATCGACCGTGTATGGGAAAAAGGCCCAAGTCGCGAGAGTGGAAATGTCGAGACACTTCCGGTTAGAATCCATTTATCTAAGAGTAATCACACCTCGCTCGTTTCCCTCAATTTTCGCAACTTCCGTCTTCTTTATAAATTTGAAATCCAATGAAAATCTCCACTTCGTAACAAAGCTGACGATACACGAGCAACGCGAAAGAAGAAAAAAGATTTCCAAGGATTTCCAAACGAAAAGAGCCTTGGTTCCTGACTTCCAAGATAATTAAATCGAGTCGAACGTTGAAATTTATTTAAAAGTGATTTCTACAAGGTAAACGATCGTGATCATTAACATGTTTCCATCGTCTGGAAGAGCGATGCGATCCAGTTCGGGCAGATACAATTTAAAGCACGGCCAAGGGAGAGGGGGTGATCGATCGTGAAAAGAAGCAATTCCATAGAAACGAAAGAACGTTTGTGCTCTCCCAATATAATTTCGATCTATATACCGCAATAACGTATGTAATCAACAGACGATCGAGGCTTCCTTTAAAGTCTACGAACCGCATCGATCCCGAATGATTTTTCCCGATATTTCGAATGATTTTTTGAGGTAGGGATATATTGACGCGTCCGCAAGTGAATCGCATGTTTGTGGATCGCGTTAAATTTCGTACTTCTGTTGCGATTATCTTCATCGAGTATTTTCATCGAAAAAACCAAAATTTGCATACTCGATGATAATTTCCCAACACAACTAGGAAAGGAGCCAATGGAATTCGTAATGACGTTTGTATGACAGTTCTACGCTACGACTGTCAAAAGACTGTTTCGAAATCACGATAAAACGGATCGTTATTACAAACTTATTACATAACACAAAAAATTTTATAATCAATATTCGCATATATGCGAATCTGCAAATTTAATCAAGCGAAGAAAAAAAACGAACTATGCTTAGTTCGAGAACATTTATCCCAAGAAAGAATAGGATAGGGGAGGGGAAGAAGGACCAAAAAAAGAGAAGAAAAAAACAAATTAATCGAGTTTCAATCAAGTACATTTATTCGTGCATCAGGAAGTGAAGCGTCAAGACCACCAGCGATTACAACAGTACATCCGTGGAGGCGATACGTCCCATCAACTGAAATGACGATGCGACAAAAGATGGAAAAGAGGAAAAGGATGCTGAAAAGGGATGCTGAAAAGAAAAAGACAAAAAAAAAAGGTAACCAGAAGGGTTACCAAAATCATCCACTCAAATTAAACCCGAACAAACCGATAGTGGATTTTTTCTTTTTCGCAACACTAATAAACTAGATTTTCAAAACAAATCGCGAGGAGTGCTTCAATCTACTTCAAACACAAATCAACTAATAAAAAAAACAAAAAAAAAAAAAGAATAAAGTTTCCCGAAAACATATACCCCCACAAGGGTATTATAAATATTATATACGCAACGCTATTAATCTATGCACTCGTGTATAATAAAACGCAACACTAATACGAATCCGTTGCAGCCGAACCAGCTGCTGTCGTACGACCTGTACGACA
>NW_006263734.1:84113-84350 GCF_000469605.1 Apis dorsata | reverse complement strand
TTTCTTGCTTTGATTTCAAAATCTATCTGTCGCGAAATGTCTTCTTGTACTAAAATTTATCATCCTTGAATGAAACGAATAATATTTTCATATCTTTAGAACTTTCAAGTAATCCAATCATTTTGATTATGAAAAAAGAAAGATAAAATTCAAAATAATTTACTGTTATTTATTACAATATTAGATGTTGAATTCCTACACGATTATGTATATATTTGTATATTTGATGAACAATTC
>NW_006263734.1:82615-83777 GCF_000469605.1 Apis dorsata | reverse complement strand
AACAAAAAGCATGCGACTCACCATTTGATGCGTAGAATCTGGATTGCTCATCCATGGGAAATTCTCGAGTTGAAGAAAGTAGAATCTGTAACAAAAAATGGAACATCATGATTTAAAACATGATACATTTACGTATAATAATGTATAATGATTACTTCAAAAAAATGAAATAAGAAAATGAAAGTTAGATGATGAAAGATATATAAGATGAGGAAAAATATACAAAGAAAGTTACCTCTTCGCGTGGTGGATGATCGCCTTATTCTCTTGAAAATAACACTGATTCTAACCTGTACCGAAAACGAATATTTAAGAAAGAAAAACAATAAAAATAAAAATCTAATAACGCGTCCGTAATATTTTTCTAAACGGCGAACAAACACTGACTCTAATTTCGCGAAATATTAATATTAAATACTATTAATTATAAGCAATTGTGCTTAAAAAATTATAAAAATACTATTACGAAACAAACACTGACTCTATCGATCGCATTGCGCGCGATCACGAAATTTTTTAACGAAAAAAGAATCACAGGAAGTCGTCGACATCACCTTTAAGAAAAAATAAAATATTCATTGTAATTTTTCATAAATATAGAATATGAAACATTTATTATTAGAAAATTATAAAATTATAATTAGAAATTCATCAAACTTTAAATATGAAGAAAAATATACATTGAAATTTTGATATATTCTAAGTTACCTCTTCGCGTGGTGGATGATCGCCTTATTCTCTTGAGAATAACACTGACTCTAACCTGTACCGGAAACGAATATTTAAAAAAAAAAATAAAAATAATAGACTAATATAACGCGTCCGTTATATTTTTCTAAACGGCGAAAAAACACTGATTCTAATTTCGCGAAATACTATTATTAAATACTATTAATTATGTTCTCAAAAAATTATAAAAATACTATTACGAAACGAACACCGACTCTCGATCGCATTGCGCGCGATCACGAATATTTTTTAACGAAATATGAAGAAAAATATACATTGAAATTTTTATATATTCTAATAATAACGATAACTCTAATAATAATTAATTTATTATACAAGATATTAAATTCTACTTTAATGATTGACTCACTGTGGCGGCCATATTGAATTTTTTTCCCGCCTTTTTGTCATGGCGTCATTCCAAGCAATTAAT